>NW_028301539.1:14275000-14435000 GCF_042242905.1 Orbicella faveolata
GATCACTTTATTTGCCCAATGCCCGCATTATCTGTGCTATTTTTCTCTATAATTGAATGCAGTGTATTGACTGTTTTAATCTTTTATTGCAAAGATATGTTACAAAAGGTAACGATGCAAAGAACCCAGCAATTCTCAGCTTTTTCGTTGTTACCAAAAGAACCCAGTTAAATGCAGCGCATGCATAGTAAGTCAAAAACTTGCAATTAAATGAAAAATTCCTTTCTCGAAAATACGCCTTTTTCTCGAGAACCACTCATTAGAATTTCATGAAATTTGGCACAAAAATACTTTAGGAAATAAGTAACTGGAGTACTGAAAAAAATTGAACTTTAGCAAAGGAAATTCTGGATATTCCAGTGAACCTTCAACAAGGGATAATTAAAGATCTCTCTGTGAAATTATTATAAAAATGGTGTTAACTTGTGAGTATCGTTACAAGCTTGCTGCCTGCAAATTATAAAGAAAATCTAATGACTAGATTTTCTACAAAATCAACAAAAGCGATTTTAAAGGCCCGTTTATATTTGTTCATGTTGCCATGGCAATGGTACATACATCAGCTCACTTTACAGATACTTATCATCTTTAACAGTTACTGTACACGGTATATGCTAATTTTTTCCCAATCAAACGGAAAGAGTAAGTAGAAAGCAAAGTTATCAGAGACTGTTGTGGAAATATTAGTTTCTACTATTGATGACACCTCTTAGATATTTACTGGTAGTGTGATTTTAAACTATATAGCATGCTGAATGACGGTAGGTTCCCATATTTTCCTCTCACCCAAAAAGAAAAATGAGTTAAAATCATCAAAATTTAATGATAACAGAAAAGTCTGTGATGCTTATTCTAAGAGGCTACATAAAAAGTACACCCGGCCGAATTCCAGACAATGCTTCTATTAATGGTGAAAACTTGAAGTGAAAAAAAATCAGCAATCAGGAAAATTTTACTTCCTCCAGCATATCAAGCTACACAAAAATGGTGTGTACCAATATTCGCACTTTCCTTAAAACGTTAGCAAGTCACCAAATTTACTTTCTTTGAGTAACTATGTTAGCATGACTGCTAATTTAACCACATTTACTTTCCTTTGTACATCAGTACATTTGGATGGTCGCATATTTCACCAAATTTACTTCAGTTCCTTAGTGCCTTAGTACATTTCTTTGACCCTTCTTTCAGTTCAAAGCTTTCTTTAGTACGTTAATACAACCCCTGTTTCAAAGCTTTCTTTGGTATGTTAGTACAACCCTTGTTTTAATGAAAACTTTCCTTAGTACGTTAGTTCTACGCTTGTTTCCATTTAAAACTTTCTATTGCATTCATAACTGCATGGAAACAACAGAAATAACACTTAAATTTTATTTAGATTTTTCGGCAAATGCGTCAAGTACTTAGTACAGGAAAAATTGAAATAACCTTTTCCTATTCTGTGCTTGGTATGATCTAGATGTGTGATCTTAGAACCATAGAGTTCATTTTGTAATGAATGCATTCAGGCTTAGAGTTGAATAAAAACTTCTACAACAGACCGAAAACTGTTGGTAACCATGGTAACATGTCACCGTTTTATATGAATGTGCAAGAGAAGAAGTACAAAGTGATCGGTGGTAAACACAGAGCAAGTGCTCTACGAAAACTCCTATGGTAACACAAGGTTCATAAAACGGGCATCAGTTGTAAATTTGTGCTGATTTTGTGTTTGGGTAATGCACCTTCATTTCAGCAATACTTTATAACCATTAAATGAAAGAGGACAAAAGGCATCCTAGCAATTGTGGCACGAACAGGAGGAGCAGGCAGCACTGATTCTTCTACTGGATCTCCGAAGTAGCTG
The DNA here is from genome assembly GCF_042242905.1 of Orbicella faveolata. NCBI lineage: Eukaryota > Metazoa > Cnidaria > Anthozoa > Scleractinia > Merulinidae > Orbicella > Orbicella faveolata. The sequence continues at coordinate 14,276,844 of NW_028301539.1, forward strand.
CACAGGAGAAGGATCCTCTGTTGTGCTTGGCAACACAGACTCGGGTGGCTCAGCAGAGGAGCAGGCAGCACTTACAGGGCATACGGGGGCACTGCTGGTACTATGCTCTTCATGATCCGCTGCACATGAGATGGAGTCGGCTACTGGAACATCGTCAGGGACTTCATCACTTTGGGACTGAAAAGACTCTCCAGTAGCGCAAAGATGACAACTGTTTCTCCGAAGTGTTCCACCTTTCTCAGTGGCTACCAGGTATGAACGTGGGGTATCTGCCACATGTTGGACAATGCCTGGCATCCAGGTACCACTAGCTGGATTGAAGACTCGAATGTGATTTTCTGGGAGCAACGAATGAAGTGGCTGCCGGGCTGTTTCATCATTTTGCACCTTCTGCTTGTCTTGTCTGAGTTGCAGTTTCACGTTGATGTCTCCATCTGCAGAGATTGAGGGCTTTGACACAGCTGGTAGATTTGTCTGATATACTTGGCCATTCAAAAGCTCTGCAGGGGAAGGTAAATCATGACCGAGGGGGGTACTACAGAGAGAAAGCATAGCCAAATGAGAGTCCTAACCAGATTCCTTACACTTGTGCAAAAGATCCTTCACAGTCTGCATTGTCCTCTCACTAAAACCATTGGACTGAGGATATGGGGGCCTGGATGTGACGTGAGTAAATCCATAGCTACGACTGAACTCTTGGAAGGCAGCAGATGTATACTGTAAGCCATTGTCTGTTACCAGTTTACTTGGGATCCCATGTTTTTCGAAGACAGATTTCAGATGTGCAATGACTGCAGGTGACTGGATGCTAGTGAGCTTTTTTACCACAGGAAACTTACTATAGTAGTCAATGACTAACAAGTAGTTGGCATTGTTCCAGTAGAATATATCAGAGCCTAAGGTGTGTCATGGCTTCTGCGGCACATCATGAGGCAGCAAAGGTTCCTTGACATTCAACTTCTGGTCACACTGGCATGGGCGCAGCTCTTAACCAGCTCTTCAATATCATGGTTGATGTTTGCCCAGAATACTGATCCCTTTGCCCTGAGCTTGCATTTCTCAGCACCCTGATGGGCATAATGTAGCTGTTTCAGGACATGAGATTGAAGAGACCCAGGGATTACAATACGCGTGCCCTTCAGGATCAGGCCATCAGCTACGTTAAGCTCATCACAATAGTTCCAGTAAGCATGAAGATAGGCAGAGCAGTTAGATCTCTTTTCAGGCCATCCATGCTTAACGATTTCACGCAGGGCTGATAAGGTTGTATCTGTATCAGTTTCTTCTCTTATCTGGGCCACTCTTGTTGGGCTTGCATTAAGATGAAGATGGACCTCGTGTACAGATACATCAGGCCCTCTTACATCTTTACCATAACATGAGCTGATTCTTGAATGAGCGTCAGCAACAGGTATGTCCTTTCCGGGGACATATTTGATTTGTGTGTCGTACTTCTGTATGGGCAGCATCATCCTAGCGATGCGGGGTGGTGCACTTGACAGATACTTTTTGAAGATAGCTTCTAGCGGCTTGTGGTCAGATTCCACAACAACGGGCCGGCCATAGGCATAATAATGGAACTTCTCCAAACCAAACAGGACAGCGAACATTTCCCTCTCAATGTTGGAGTAGCAACTCTCAGTTGTGGTCAACAACTTGCTAGCGCACTCCACTGGACCGTTGGCTTGTAGAAGAACAGCACTTAAACCCCTCAATGAGGCATCCACCTGAATGGTTACGGGCTGGGTACTGTCAAAGTACTGCAATGAGGTAGGGGTCCTGATTGACTTCTTGATGCGGTCTATGGCAGACTGATGTTCAGGACTCCAGACAAATTCACTTGTTTTCTTGGTGAGTGCCCAGAGACTAGCTGCCATGTATGCCAAGTTATGAATGAAACGACTCAGGAAGTGGACCATCCCAAGGAATGTTTGTAGATCTGCAAGGCTGGTTGAGGGGTCCATAGACATTGTGGAGTCAATCTTCCGTGGATCAGGCTGGAGACCTTCAGCACCTATGATATGGCCAAAGAAGGGAATTCGAGTGCACCTGAATTTACATTTGTGCAGGTTGAAGGGAAGACCAGTCTCACGAGCACACTGAAGAACAGCATGAAGGTTTTCATCATGATCGCTAAAATCACTGTTGTAGCCATACACAACAATGTCATCTGCAATTCCAGTGACACATGGTAAGTCACCAAAGGTTTCGTGCACTTTCCTTTGGAAAATGTCCTGGGCACAAACTAGGCCGAAAGGCAGATGTAAAAATCTGTATGTTCCAAACGGTGAATTAAAGGTTGTCAACGGCGAGCTTTCCTGGGTAAGCTTGATATTCCAGTAACCGCGGTGTGCATCAAGAATCGAGAAGCATTTAGCACCATTAAGTTTAGGTAGAACATCCTCTAGTGTAGGTGTAAAGTAGTGTGGGCTCTTGATAGCACAGTTCAGATTTTTAAGGTCCAGGCAAAGCTGCAGTGCACCAGTGCTCTTTACAAGGGAGTTGACCCAGTCAGCAGGCTCAGTAACTTTTGCTTAGATTTCTTGCTCAACCAATGAATCAATTTCCTTCTTCAAGAGCTCCCTGAGGTCCTCTGGAACTCTTTGTGGAGGGTGCACAACTGGAGGAACAGCAGGATCAACTGTAATGTGATATTCGCTCTGAAAGCAACCAACACCTTGAAAGCAATCCTTGAACTGTTTGAGCACCTGCTCTTCAGCAACTGGATCTCGGTCGCAGATAGGTCAAGGTGGAGTGCTTGGCTTGGAAGCCCCTTCGTGGTTTGTGATACTGAAATTCATAGTTACCAGGTTCAAATCTGTGCATGTTGGCAGACCTAATATGGTTGGACCATCAGCATCAACAATATTGAATGGGCATGATTTACAAGAGCCACCATAATCCAGTTCGAGTACACAAGTGCCATGATGACCAACAGCATGTCCACCAAACGCAGTGATGATGGTGCTAGATGGTGTGAAGCTAGTGGGAATGCCACCAGGGTTACAGGATGCATTTGGGAAGAGCGACTTGTACCTACTCAGAAAGATAATGTTTCCCTCAACCTTACACAAGAGCAGTTTCTTACAGTGATCTGAGACCACTTCTACCTTTAGGAAGGCTTGAGTCTCATTCTTGGTGATCTGATTAACTGACAAGGTATGGAAGTATGGCTGATCTGGAACTTGGCTGTCTTCACTTTGATCACGAGCCTGAAGGCTATGGAAATGCTTCTTTCTATCAGATTTCCCTTTTGAAGGTTTAGGAAGCTTTTGACGACCATGCTTAGTCTTCCCCTTTCTGTCAGACTTCGATAAATGACAGACTTTTCTCCAATGGTTCTCTTTTCCGCATGCACCACATTTTGAACCATAAGCAGGACAAAAAGATTGCTCAGAAATTTCGTGCTCGGTACCGCAACATCCACACAAACAAACGGTGGGGCCGTAGGGCCTGATGGGAGGATCACAATTTAGCGTGTCAACGTGACTTGAAGTACGAGGTGAAATTTCTGTAATTTAGTTACTTGTTACCTCTTCAGTCTGGGCGATATCCAGAGCGGTATCAAGCATTAGAGTGGCGTCCTTGTCTAGGGGCTTGGTTTGGGTACACTTGGAATTAGATCCAAAGATAAGAGCATCGATGATATGCTCATCAGGGCTCGTAAATCGACATTCTTCGACCAGAATTCAAATTTTCTTCACAAATGAATCCACTGTCGTGCCAGGTTCTTGCTTCAGGGTCCTGAGCTTGTACCTTGAGAGCTGAAAGTTGCTCATTGGAGATGAGTAGTTCTCAAAGCGAGTCCAGTAGGTATCGAGTTTCTTCTTCTCCGCGGCAGATAAGGCCCACATGGAAGGTAATTCGATGCCATCATCACCTGAGCAGATGAGAAGGTAGCTCATTTGTTCTTCCGATTTTTCTTTCAGTGGGCCAGAGAAGTAAAATTCGTATCAAGCTTTAAACTTCTTGAAGGCTTGTGGAGTGTCCTGTGAATGCCAATCCATGGTTGGGATTGGTAAACTTGCGAGTTCTGCCATCTTGGTTCCGACGAGCGTAAAACAGGATTAACTATCGGCCTGGTTTGCTGAAGATACAGTAGCGGTGAGCAGTTGACAAATTGACAACCACTCCTGACGCCATGTTGTAGTTGTTAAGGAAACTAGGAGGCATACGGCCAAGGAAAAACACACACTTCAATCACACAAGCACGATGTAGAAAAAGTCACAAGTTGCATTATCAATACTGCTTATATATACCGGGGGCCTAGGAACTAACAAGCGACCGCAGACCAGAAGCCGAGACAGGTTTCTTAGCGATACTACGACAGTTCATAAAAGGGGCACCAGTTGTAGATTTGTGCTGATTTCGTGTATGGAGAAGATAATGCACCTTCATTTCAGCGGTACTCTATAGCCATTAAATGGAAGAGGACAAAAGGCATCCTAACAATTGTGGCATGCATAATTTGCATTCGATGGTAGTTTGGCTCTGTGGTATGATGGTATGAAAGCATAAAAATAATACCCAAATGCAGTCAGCAGGGTAAAATTAAAAAAGTCACAAAATACTGAAAGTCAAAAACATACTGGCTGGGTAAGTCTGAGAAATTATGAAACAGCCATAATATTCACCTTTTGGTGTAATTTCCAGAGGTGAATATAAGAATTGGACTTTCTGATTGGTTAAAAAAGCTCATCATGTGACGCTTTATTCACCCCACTGGAGCTTGGTGACTAAGTTCGCCATCTTTGCCATCTCAGCAAGTAAACATGGCGGACACTTGCTGAATGAAGTTTTCATTTATTCGAAAGGCATCACTCAACTCAGGATATTAGAAAGGATGGAGAATTTTCAAAGTGACCGCTGTCGCCCTTGGACCAAAAATTTTTCCAAGAACTTGTATTCAAGGCATTTAAGAATCATAAACGCAATGGTTACGTTGATCGATCGATTGACTGACATTTATGTTCCTTCAAACTAAAGATACTCATTTTTAGACGATGATGGCAGCTGTGAATGAAGTCAACAACGATAAAACAAAGGAACCGGATGAATTTATTTTCGTAGTTCTTCGCTCATTTGTTTTACTGCCGAACTCGATGAGTAAATTGATTCACAATCAATGTACATGTAAGCTTATTATTAAAATTATGGCAGCACATGTGTATTACGTCTGTGTTTTATGTTTTAGTCTGTTATTTTTTAGTCCTTTATATTCACCTCTGAAAATTATACTAAAACAATTATTCGCCTCAGGCTCAGTGAACTTTGGTGAATATTCACCTTGATTTCATCTTGGTGAATATTCACCAATGTTCACCTCGCCTTTGGCGAATAATTGTTAATTAAAATACTTCAGAGCAATGGTATCTTTTGGATTATCTTGTTTCATTGTTACAAATTGGACAATTTAGTAATTTAAAAGTTATCTTGCTAGGCCAGTCTCTATGACTTTATATTCTTTCCTTACTTTAGACAATTCATTATTTTGTTTCATAGTTTCCTCCTGATTGTGTCTCTGAATTGTTCCTAAAATCTATGTAGGGGCAATTTCAGGGGAATGAATTACAGTACTAAAAGCAAATTAGCTATAGTTTAACTTAATATTATAACAGTCCATTCCTTGGTTGTCGTTTTAGACTCTGCTTACTCTCTACATGTTTCATTGTGTTACAGGTGAAGTTCAAGATGCAAAGGGTCAGGTGAATTATCTTGTTGTTGGAGCTTGGAATACTGGTCTTGAATTACACTCAGCAGATGGTAAAATGACATGCTTGTGCATTAATTTTTAATTTCCTATTAATTGAGTTTGAATATTCCACTTAATGGAATTAACCCATGTTATGGTACTATGCAAAAGTGGCTCTGGCAAGCAAATTGTGAACCTTTGGCAAAAGTTTTCTGATATTTCACTTGATAGAAACATGGAAAACATGTTTTCTATTTCTTTTAGAACATGCCATGACAAAAAGAGAAAACAGCTTGTTTATTTTGATCATCACCATGGAAATTCTCTTTGTTTGCGCCACTGTTACGTCAACAGCTTGTGCTAGTTCTGTGTTTCTATCGAGTTATAGAAACAAAAGTTTTAGCCAATCAGTGCGCATATTTTCTGTGGGCTATTTTCTAAAATATTGCTAATATTAGAGGATCAGGCTTGTTTAGTACAATGAACTGTGAATTGTTACATGCAGTTAACACATTATGCAAGTGAAAAACTTTTGCTGGACTGGTGCAGGAAGTTTGTTCATAGCCTGAAATGTCAGTCCTTGGATGAAGACTGACATGCTTATCAAAGTAGAAATATAGTGTCCACAACCTTGGTATGATTCAACACAAAATAGAATACAGGAGACTGATTACGGAAAGAAGATATTCAGGTATATGTGTTATAATATATATAGAGTGGAACCCCGCCTTATGGCCATCCATTAATACAGCCACCTTGGTATTACAGCCATTTTGTTCTGGCCCAAAGAAAAGCTCAGTGAGTCATTTTTAGTGCAGAGTGCACTATTGGGATAGTTATGGAGGCTGTCTGCTGCTAAGGCGCTATGGTGCTATGGCGTTATGGCCCTATGGCACTAAGGTGTAAACTTTAATGTTTGTTTAATTAATTAATTTCAATTAATTAATTAGTCTAGAGGCAAGGAGGTTGTGGGGGCGGGGTGGGAAAGGTACATGTGTACTCTATACGTAAAACATGTTCCATCACTGTCAGTTAGGTGTGAATATCACAAAGCTATATATTTGTTTCAGTTAACCCCTTGCTCTGCCTGTGGTACCATTCTCTTTAGCACAAAACTAATTTGCTCTAAATGTGTGCGGAGATTAGTTAGCGTTCGTGGCTTCTATATTAGGTGGAGGATACATTGCATATGGAATCACACACAAAAGTTGAGTGGTTTTCCTTATGGTAGAACTCAACATGTAAGACGCATGTGTTCTAGCAGCATTAGTGTTATACACTATCTTTCCATGTGGTATTTTATGTGTCATGTCATGTGACCAAGGACGGCAGTTATTTTTTAGGTAGCACCAATTGTCCCTTTTCATTGCAAAAGTGAAACATTACTGTGGCTGTGTAGCTTTTAGAATTACACAAGGTTCAAATGTGTTGCTTCTCCTTAGTGGCTTGTTTATTTCTTGCCTTAATTGTGTCTGTAAGAGAGACCAAAAAGTTCCCAAGTTAGTGGCTTTAATACTCTGCAAATTGTAAATTTGAGACAGGTAAACCAGTAAAGTGCTCAAATATTGCTGCAGACTCCGTGGCACCTAATGAATGCGTAAATTAAGTTAATCAGTCTCTGAGGAGACTCATTCATATCGGTCAAGTAGCGCTGTTTATCTTCAATACTTTTCATTGGAATGCTTCTCAGCCATCAATATCGTTGTGTGTTAATTTTGAATTGTTTTATTGTTGACAACAAAGGTGGAAACAGAAAAAGAAAGTGGTATTTCGTGACTATCTGATAATTAAATTAGTTCTTGTTCATCGGTGATAAGAAAATGTACATTTTTAGTAAAACAACATCGTTTCTGTTCTGTTTCAATCTTCATCACCACATCAGATATTTGACATTCTTTCATTTATCTCCAAAAAAACAAGCACATCTTCCGTATGTGTTGGAGAAAACAAGGGTTACATATTACATGCTTTTAAAAGGAAAACAAAAGTATCAAGTTACAAAGTTGGCGTGAAGAGCTAAATTGTCACATTTACTGCTTCAATGTATTATTGAATTTAAAATGAACGAAAATCAAGGTAAAACACCAATAGTAATTTGTACGTAATTTTTGGACCTTGAATGAAAATGCAACCTTGAGACACACACACTGCTGAGGGGAAAAGCACTAGCAGACTACCAAGGTAGACAGAAACCGGAAGTGAACCGAGCACGGGTGAGTACTTATGGGACTACCGTGCCAGAGCTATCAATTGCACTCTGCACTATCTGAGATTGTCTCACTAGTCTTATTTAAAGGACCCCTTTAATACAGCCACCCTGTTAATACAGCAAGATTTTTGTGGCCTGTTGGTGACCAGATTAACAGGGCTCCACTGTAATTCAAACGCTGTAAACAAACCAGCACATTGCATACGTGAATTCATGTGACCCAAACACAGCTGTTCTTGTTGTCATTGGACCACCACTGTTTTTCATTTAAATGTTTTTGTTTTTGATAAAAGAAGGAAACAAATATATTCTAAGGCAAGCCAACTTTAGAAACAGGCCGGCAATGCGAACAGTGTCTAGTGCAGGATTGATACTGTGAATTGATAGTTTACATGCAGATATTGTTATGCCCTGAGAACTTTCTTGTGATGGTGGGTTCTAAACATAGGTTTGTATTTTGTTATTATTTATTCCTATTGTTGGGTTGAAAAGCTTTAAAAGTATTGTTAAGTGTTGTTTGCCCCATGCAGACATAAGAAATGGTTTTATTAACAACAGCTCAAGGTCATTGAAAAATAATTGTGTATGCAAAGTGTAGTATCAGGTGCTTTTATACTTTGTTGCTTTTTTATTTCGTTGTTATTTTCCCTTGCCCTCACTAATGTTTCCTGGTTGCCATAGCATGAATATGTCCCAAAATGAACTAACATATATCATACATATGGAAACAGTTATGTCAGAAAAAATGGCAAAGTACTAGCATTAGGAAACATTTCTGACTGATTCTACAGAGTGGAATACCAGCAACAAGGTTCGCCTCACATTCACATGCTTATATAGCTAGAAAATGCACCAGTATTTTTATTTCGTAATTTCCTAATGATGGTTTGTAGTGTTTTGAACTTCCGGGATCAGTGGACATGCAGATGTATGGAGACCCGTACATTGCGCAGAAGGGTTAATCTGTTAATCTGTCAGCCCTATTTATAGAGTTTTCACGTGACGTCATCAAATCCAAAACTAAAGAGCCACCAAAGTGTTTATCCTCATCAGGCATAAGAGGTACTAAAGTTCTATCTGTTTACAACTTTCCAGCTCAATAGTGCCCTTCATTTGGAAACCAGGGCATTTTGAATTTCAAAGTTTAATGGCGGTGCATGACATAAAGCTACGATCATGTTTGTTGAAAAATATGTATTTATCTCATGATTTTTAGCCATTTAAGACATTGTCATATTTGGAAAAGTGCTTTTTCAAGTGTTTATTTGTTCAGTGCAGATAATCATTGCCCCAGATAACCAAAGTAAGTTACACATGTGTTAACACTATTTTCCGGCCACCATATTGGTGTACCAGAAAGGAACACCTACATAGTGGCTCCATACTAGGCTCTGTAATTTGCGCAGAACATTTCGACGAATATCTCAACTTTGGGACAACACACACACCTTAAACTTGGAGAACTGTCTTCTTTATTTGTCTTCAGTAATATCACAATTTCTTGACCTTTCTTGACCTCTTGACCATTTTTTTTGAGCTGATACATTGTGTGAAATTAACATTTTGCTGTTTTCTAAGTGAAATCAACATCCTTGCCGTCACTCGTCAATGTGAAATCAACATTTTAACCTATTTAGACCTGAAATCAACATTGTTGAGCTTATGTGCTGCTTGAAATTAACATTTTGCTGGTTTCTAGGTGAAAGGAACTTTCCTGTAGTGGAATGTTTCACGCACGAGCGTGAAATCAACATTTTTGAGCTTATGTGTAGTGTGAAAGTGACATTTTGCTGGTTTCTAAGTGAAATCAACATCCTTGCCATCATGCATCAAGGTGAAATCAACATTTTAACCATTTTTGACCTGAAATCAACAAAATTGAGCTCATATGTTGCGTGAAGTCCTTGCGGTTGCAGGTAAATGTGAAATCAACATTTTAACTGTCTTTGACCTGAAATCAACATATCTAGCTTGCGCGCTACGTGAAATTAATATTTTGCTGTAATTTGGGTGAAATTAATATCTTTGCGGTCGTGTGTTAACGAGAAATCAGCATTTAATTGTTTTTGACCTGAAATCAATATTTTTTAAGGTTACACATTGTGAGAAATCAACATTTTGCTGTATTTTAAGTGAAATGAATATCAGTTATTCTTTGTGGTCGCGCGCTGACGTGACGACAAATACAAGTTTTTTGCATACGTAATATCTTGAAAATGATGCAAACTTCAGCAATAACACATTTACGTACGTATTTTGCTCAAAAGTGAATTTTGTCAAGAATGATCCAAATTTCGCATGCAGTTTTGTTTAGGTATGTTTAGCAATGTCCTGTAGTTTTTCCGCTAAAGTTTGCTTTGTTTTCGAGATATTGCGCATGCAAAAAACACTTGGTTTTTCCTAGCAGCGTCTTTATATTATACAGAGTACATGACACTGTCTATTTGGACTTATGGCTCAAAGGCATTGCCAATTTCTTCAAATCGCTCCTCAGGAGGAAGAGCTGATGCACCCTTTTAATACTACAACAGCAACTCCTGCTTTCACCCATCTTAGGTTTTGTAGGATTATATAGCAGTGTAGTAAAATGTGTGTGGTTTATTCTGACGAAAACATTTTTCACAGGTATTTTTTTTTAAATCATGAAAATTGCAAAACTTAAGTCTCAAACATTTTAAAGTAACAGTTAGTTATGAGTTTAAGGTTTGCATTGTTGGGTTTGAAGTAAAACTGGTAAAAACTGGTTGTAGATCTGGTGTAAATTCTTGATTGCCTTGATTTTTGCTAGGAAAATAATAAGTAAGCTTTTTTAAACTTGTTCTACATTTGTTGAGCTAGATTACTGTTATTGTTATCACTGTTTAAGTAATTGAGTTTAAAATAAAACAGCTTAATGTGCTCTTTAAGATCTCGTGTGTATTCTTTCAACATAAATGGAACATTTTTGATGAAAGCATGTGCTTTATAAAAGTTCACTTGCATAAGTTTGCAGTTCACAGCAACGCAGAGAATAGATGCCCTCTGTCTGTAGTCATTCAGCTTTTGTATGAGCCATTTGTGACATCTGGGTATAGTTAATATAGGGGAATGTAACTGTCATGCCTTGTAAACTTGAAACAAAGGAGACAATAATAGTTATGTTGGAAGGTCCACTGCCATGAACAACATTTTGTTTTCTGTCTAACCAAAAATGTTTTAATGGTTTTCTCAGAAGTAAACAGTTATTGTGTTGAACAAAAACTAAGTTCTTTGTTAGGCTTCATAACCATTCCCCTCTATAAACTATGATCTGGGGTACCATGCCTCTGTATTTGTTTTGTGTACATGCGTTAAAAAATGCATCTGTTCAGTTTCAATGGCACATTATTTAGTAAGTTCGTGTATATGCAAATGCTGAACATACTGTTAAGTTTAATTGTGTCTTTCAGATAGTATTATGGACCCCGTTGATCTATGGACAGCAAATACCAAGCCACAAGATTCGTCAAGGTACAAGTTCTTATTGCAAGCAGCCCTACACTCTCGTGATTTGAACAGTTTTTGTTCAATAATGCTCTTGCCTAATGGCTCCTGTAATTTTGACGTAATATATCAAACACAAAAGACTGTGTTTCACCATGTTTCCAAACACCGAGAAGAGAGTTGAAAATACAGTGCACAGTGGAGTATTTTTGACGAACTTCGAGGTGTTTGGCAATGTAGTCAAACACTGTCTTGAGTGTTTGATATATCTTCTCAATCGAAACTAAAACTAAGGAGAAAATGGAGAAATAAAATCATAAAAATCTACCAGTGAGGCCAATCACAAAATTGTGCAACTGGAAAATATTGGCTTAAAGTAAAGAAATGGCTTTTTAGCTTCTTGATTTTATGAGGCATTGATAATTTACAGAGTGAAATAATATTTTTGGTGTGTGTTAAATATTTTGCAACTGCTATACAAGACCTGTTTGTTCAAGCATGAGGAAATTGGTGACATGACATCCTTTTGGTCAATTTCAGTAGAAATAATGACCAGACTATAAAGGTTGGCACACACGAAGGGACTAGAACTAGTCCCTGCAACTAGGTGGGGGGACAAGTTCCATTGTGTGAACTGGCCATTTTTACCACAAAATCTGGTCGGAGGGACTAAAATTTAGTCACTGCGACTAGTCCCACAAATTCAAACTGGTTTGAGCTGAATAGGTCACCCTGTAAAAATAAAGATTACTTTACTTTACTTTAAAAGAACCTTGATATCACCTTGGGTTCTGGTTGGTCCATTTCAAATTTGTTAAATTGTGTAGTCATTTGATGGACAAGTTAGGATTATCATGGCAACAGGAGTGTTACACGATAAGTAACACAAGATGCAGAATAATCTACAACCCTTTTTGAGTTATTTTTTTGTAAAAAAAATGCCTTTTAGTCGGCGCGTCAGGTATGTTATGGACGGGTCAATGGATGAGTGAGTGAGAGATGTATGTATGTCACACCAATCAGATTGGATCTACTATAAACAGCCAATCAAATTCTTGTTGTAAAGATAAATGGTATGTGAGAAGATTTGATCCCGACACAGTTTAGAACGGCCATATTTATTTTTCTATAAAAGAGGAGGAAGTATTCAGATATTGGTCTTACTTCGACATTTTCTGTGGGTTAGGCTGAGGATTTAAGTTAGGAACGAGATGAGCCTTGAGGTTTGAAATAGTTTGTGAGTTAGTAGTATGCAAATGCAATGAGATATTTTTATTTTTAGTTACAAAGGTAACTTGATACTTTTGTTTTTCACAAGGAGTAAATTCAATTAGAGGTCATGAATCGTCGCTTCTAGTTCTTAGGACATGTTTTAGAGGAAACAAGACTATTTAGATTAGAAACAGTTCTAACATTTACAATAGTAAGTGCAATTGATGATTGTTTTGTTCTTGCTGCATGCAAATATAACAAGATATTTGTATTTTTTAGTTACAAAGGGTAATTTGACACTCTTGTTTTTCACACGGGAGTAAATTCAATTAGAGCTGACGAATCGTCACCACTCTTTCCCACGAGATGTTTGCTATCTTTAGTTACAAATGGTAACTTAACACTTTCGTTTTTTATATGGGAGTAAATTCAATTAGAGCTGACAAGTTATCGGCTATTGTTCACAGAATATTAAACAAAAAAAAGCTTTCATTTCTGGGCGGTTTTTACGTCTCTGCAGTAGCAGTTTATTTTTATATGATGGGCATTTTATGACATTCTTTTCAGTCCGATATTTTTAAAGGTAAAAAGTATCAAAACTGCTCAAATGTTCTTTGAAGACTGCATGGCTTCAAGTTAAGGTGCAATTTAATTAAATCAGACTTTCAATGTGTCAGAGAGGTTTTTTTTCTCTTTCTTTCTATTTTCGGTGAAGTAGTGTTGTGTTGTGTTGTGTAAAAAGGGTAAACTTACGACTCATGTAAATGCGAAAAGGTCTCTTAACTTGAGTATTTTTGAGCAAAAATTCCTCTTGGGGGTTGGAAGGGCTATGTGATTGGTGAGTGAGGGAGTTATGCATATGCATGTGTCACACCAATCACAGTGCGGGTTGTATCAAAGAACGAATCAAAGAAAAAAAATAAGATGGTATCTACATTAATCTGGAGACGTGTCAGATTACTGTAGTTTGTTCAGTCAAACATTTTATGGCTTACTATTTAGCTATCTTACCATTACCGATGTAACATCGTATGTACATCATAAATTCCCAGTTTCTTTCTGGCTGTACATCGCAACCAAAAAAACTTGTCAAATTAACAAAATCTTTATTGTAAATAGTTCCATGAATGCTCCTATCTCCGGGACTCCACAAAAAATAACTCTTGCACGTCTTGTGTGCCTATGTTTTGGGCAACAGTCAACAAGAAATTATGTAATGCTTTGTCCCTAAATGTACACAGCAGGTCACTTGCTACAGAGCTAGTGGCCATTGCCCAGCTAACCAAGCACCACTTTCAACCAGTGTTCTTTGCACGGCTCTGTGGTTTTTGTTATCTGGGTAACCGCTACACCGGCTAACATGTGTCACTTACACAATAATGAATATATGGGAGATAATTAGTTTGAAAAGGTGAGCCTGCCTCGAACAGAGAAAGATTGAAGAAAGCAATGTGATTACAGCTGAATTTGAACTTTAGTCATCGAGTCTGTTTCGTGACTGTAGGTTATAGTTGGGTTATTATGCTGGTTTTTGCAAGGTTGTCAATGTTTCTTAGACTAGCGTGGTTCAATTTAATGAGGCCTCAAATTCCTTAGTTTGATTGGCCAAAATTGAAGAATTTGAAATGTAGTTGGTCAGGATTTGTGAATCCGTGCATAGTCACAAACCAACCCAGTGGAAATCAATTCCGCGGCACCACAAAAGAACTGTGTATTGTTAATGCAAGATGATTTATGTCCTTTTTCATAATATAAGCCAAGAAATTTCGGAGATATGATTGGTTGATAGCATCACTATTTCTGCGTAATAGCAGGATAACGGCAAAACACTGATGGTATAACAAGGTTGCCATGACAACACTAAACACAATAATGTTGTGTTTTCAAAAAAATGGCAGCAAGGTTCTAGGAAATTTCCGGGGAGGAAATACAAAAGCTCCCCGAAATGCGGTAAACAAATATATAGTCGAAACTTCTAAGACGTGGATGAATGTTTGGAAGTCATGGGCAGAATGCAAGGGTCTTACCGATGACATTGTTATGACGAAGCTAAAGAACTGGACAAATGTCTCTCGCGATTTTTGCCGAAGTTCGCAAAAGCGATGGCTCTGACTGTAAGCCAGACAGTCTAAGGGTTATGTTAGCTGCCCAAACAAAATGACAGCAAAATATCCATAGCAAAGGACCAAGAATTCATCAAGTACAGACAGGTCCTAGAGGGCAAAGCAAGAGCTCTTTGCAAAAAGGCCGTGGAAATGACCAAATGCAACAAAAGCACTTTCCGTTCAAGATGAGGAGCAACTATGGAAAAACCATGTACTTGGCAAACAAACTCCAAAGTCACTCCTTTATACTCTGCGGTATCTGCTCACCCTTCATTTTGATCTTCGTAGTGAAGAAGAAATGCGAAACAGTGGCCCATTTTATCTCACCATTATTGAAAATCCAAAATCCAAAGTGTGGTACAAGAAACAGAGGATGGGTGTCAATAAGATCGACTCCTTCATGAAAAACATGGCCTTGGAAGTGGAATTGGATGTACTGGGAGAAGCTTACCGGCCCGTTCCTTATCTTAATTTGTGGTTTCGCTTCACCGCTGAAGTGACTGCAAAAACAGTGATTTCAAAATTACTTTCATTGAATTATTTTATGTTATTTGCCTTGAATGGTTTGAACTGGTTTCACAAAAAAACTGCCAATCAATTTTATTTTCATTTACATAAAAAAATTGTTCTGAATGCCGATCCCTGTGTTTTTTCAACCGTAACGAGATAAAGGTCTCTTGTACGTTACCGAAAATTTCTCAGCTTCTATTATAAACAAATAATAGCATGACCCATATGTGGTATTTTGCAATAATACCTGCTTGTAATATTTGAAACTTTTCCAAATACCACTCGCTGCTTCGCGGCTCGTATTTTGGACAGTTTTGAAATAGCACTCGCAGTATTATTGCCAAATACCACTACAAGTCATGCTATTACCTCTACATATACAATGACTTAAGGATCATTTAGCAAATTAATCTTTCCTCGCCAGACAACCTCCATTTAAACGTATCATTTTGCATTTAACGTCACAATCGCAGCTAAATAACCCTGTAAATCAAAAACTTCATGCAAAAGCTAAATGGGTTTAGCCTTGAGATTGCAAAGATACAATTAGGTAACCAAATATACTTGGAAGATCGGTAATTTCTGTATTACAGAAAATGCTGCCGATGGAGTGTCTGCTCACAATGGCTCATGGTTGATTGTGACCCTTTAATTAAAATTTACCTTCCATACTGTAATAATATTATGAGTGTCTGGTGTTCTTTTTTTATGTCTGTCATTTTGGGAATCCATGATTGTTTGAATTGATTGATGAATATTGGGGTAGACAGATACTGACTTTGGAGTTTGTTCGCCTAGTACATGGTTTTTCCATAGCTGCTCTTCATCTTGAACGGTAAGTGCTTTTGTTGCATTTGGTCATTTCCGTGGCCTTTTTTGCATTTGGTCATTTCCATGGCCTTTTTTGCAAAGAGCTCAAGTTGATCAGTTATTCCTTGTTGGAACCTAGAGCGAGGGTTCGCATTTGATCAGTTTCCATGTCACAGTGAAACCTCTATTAAGTGGACACCCTTAGGACCTTCCCAAGTGTCCACTTAATAGAGGGTGTCCGCTTAATAAAGGTTTATAACAATTGCACAATGTTTGTTAACAATTAACATTCAACGGTTCCTCTGTACTGTAATAAAGTTCCAGGTTGTTAACGAAGCTATCCAGCATTCAAGTTCATCAGCTTTCATTACGAACTTTAATTTGTTTGTAATAGTGCCTGTAACGGCACCTGTGTGCCTTTTGCGTCACGTCTGTCATGTTTGCGTGACAATTCGAGTTTGCATCAGTACTTACGTAATTACTTCCCAGCATGCCTTTTGTTAGTTTTAGTGGTTTCGACCACGCGGTGCCCTTGTGCCCGGAAAGGCGTAAGTTTTCTGTCGTTTCTCGTGTTGTATTTTCCCCCTTTTTTGTTCTCTACCGCTCACGGCGTTATGTTATTTCAGTTTTGACAGTTTTACTCTGGAATTAAAGTTGTTCAAGCCACATGGGCCTTTGTTGTTTCTTTCACAAGCACCCTCGCCAGTACAATGCCCCTTCCACACAGTAATGGTAATACAGGTACATTTAATAGACTATTTCAGGGATGTAATCCAATGCCACATTGCCAATTCAGTCCGGTGTCCGCTTAATAGAGGTGTCCGCTGAATAGGGGTTCATATATAAAGAGGAATATAACACGTTAATTTCAGGACCAGGCTAAGTGTCCGCTTAATAGAGGGTGTCCGCTTAATTTGGGGTCTGCTTTATAGAGGTTTCACTGTATAATGGCTGACTGCAACAGGGTCAATCTTGTTGACATGCATAACATGTTTTGGATGCCATGACTGTCCTAAAAATAAATTTTAAGAATTACTTTTTGAATCTAGGATTTGTTTGAGTTTCACAATTTATTCTTCAGCTATGAGTTTACAATAACACGTCTCATTTGCTTCCTTTTGAAATGACATCTTTGAATAGATTATACATCAGTTTGTCAAAAATAAGTTTGACGATGGGCATGTATTTGCCCAGATGTCTAGCATTCTTCTCGGCTATCCTTTGTATTCATCATCTCTAACGTCATCAATTATTTGGAGGATGACCTTGTTGGAATTCAGGATTGGCATTTTCTGTCATGGCAAAAACGACAAAAAAAATAAAAACTGGAAAAAATTAACTTCAAATAGTTGTAAGCACTCTCAAGATGTATATTCTGCAACGAAAAATCCCATTGGTAGTTTTGTCCTTCATCATGCATAATGTACTGAAAGATCAGAGACGTGTTCCGCTGTTGTAATTGACTCATTCATTCATTCTGTTTATTTGCCTTTTTACCTAATATAGTAATTATTTGTATATGTTTCAATGTAGGGCGAGGTGACCTCTAGAAACCACCAGGCTTTTAGTTGAGGCCACCTCGTACGTGACAATATGGTTACACAGATAGTGCTACAGTGTGCAGCTTTGCCAGTTCAGTAATTTATTTGTTACTCCTGAAAGAGGTCTAAAAGAACACAGCGTTGATTTTCTCTTTCATCGTTCAAAGACTTTTCAATGTCTATGGCATTCATGGTCTAAATCAAAGTGGCTAGGAGCCACTCAACTTGGAAAATAGGTCATCTGTAGAGGGTGACAATTTTGATGCCACTGACTTGAGGTTTTAAATTTAAAGCCCACTGGCAAAACGCGATGGTAAGAAAATACACAAGGAGATTTAACACGATTGAAAACATTGATGAAGCTATTAGTGATCCTCATCCGCGTCAATTATAAAGAAAGTATGGCTTCTTGTCCGATCAGCAAAGCAAGTATAATCGGATTCTCATTTTCATTCCTATTTTTTCATTCTTTATTTTCCCAGGCGATATCAGTGATTTTTTTCTTTCTTTGTCACCTTTTGAGAGATCTTAGAAATCAAAAAAATTATCCAACGTAGAGTCATAATACCACAAGGACAGCACCCGCCTGGCATTTTGTCTGCTCAACAAAGTTAAGCCCTGTTTGGTGGGGTTCCTGCTTGGATGGGTTACCAAATATGAATAGCCTGTGTTGTAATAACTTCTTTTTTTCGTTTTTCTTTTTTTTCTTCCTTTTCCAAGGCAATATGAGTGACTGCTGAACTCCCAGTCTTGTGTTAAGTCTTTTTTTCTATTTATCAACTATTTTGTATGAATCATTTTTCCATGTCCGTATTCATCTTTGAAGTATTTATTTACAATACTAAATAAATAGTGAAATGCTTAGGTTGAATTCTCCTCAATTCTCTTGTCTGTTGATCATCCAAAACTTTTAATCACGGCTTGAATGATAATTCAAAAATTCATACAGCTCATCAATTTTGTGATTTTCAATATCTCCTCAGTTTTCGGCAATCGAGTACGGTTAAACCTGTATAAGTAGACACCTTTGGAAAATGAGCTATTTATATAATAAGCTTCCATATATAAACACGTTAGTGCAAAAATCTATTCAATGTAGATCATTTCTGCGGTAAGATATATTTGCCCAGGAGAGTCTTACATCAATGGCTATGCCAAGACATACAGAGAAAGATCTGTCTTCAATGGTTTTGTCTCCCCAGACTAAATCCATCAGGGGGCCAATAAAGGGTATTGTTTCCAGGAGTAATGCATTACATATCCCTTCATGAATAATTAATCTATTCTTTTGGCACCAGGTTTGTAGGTGATCTAATATCACCTGGAGGGCTATAGCAACCTCATCAGTAGTATTACCAATGGTATAAATGGTAGTGTTGTCAGCATACATGTAAACTTCGCCACTTCTAATGCTGTCTGGAAGATCATTTACATAAGTAATAAAGAGCCTAGGTCCCAACAGGGAACCCTGACGGGGTGTCTACAAAACAAAGACCTAAGACCTAAGACCTAAAGACCCAAAAACGAAGACTTGCTTTTTTACAGGCCTATCAAACTAGAGACAGTCAAACCGGGTCAACGCTTTTCTTCAGACAACAACTGACGTGAAATTAATGGGGTCTTCGTTTTGTAGATAAGGCCGGCTCGAACTACAAAACAAAGACCCTCGCTAAAATGCTTTGTTCATTGTCAGCTGACGTGGAATCAATGGAGTCTTTTTTTTGTAGATAAGGCCGGCTTGAACTACAAAACGAAGACCCCCGCTTAAATGCTTTGTTCGTTGTCATCTGACGTGGAATCAGTGGGTTCTTCGTTTTGTAGATAAGACCAGCTCGAACTACAAAACGAAGACCCTCGCTTAAATGCTTCCTTTGTGTCAGCTGACGCAGAATCAATGGGGTCTTCGTTTTGTAGATAAGGCCGGCTCGAACTACAAAACGAAGACCCTCGCTTAAATGCTTTGTGCGTTGTCATCTGACGTGGAATCAATGGGGTCTTTGTTTTGTAGATAAGGCCGGCTCGAACTACAAAACGAAGACCCTCGCTTAAATGCTTTGTTCGTTGTCATCTGACGAGGAATCAATGGGGTCTTTGTTTTGTAGATAAGGCCAGCTCAAACTACAAAACAAAGACCCTCACTTAAATGCACGAAGACCCCATTGATTCCACGTCAGCTGACACAAAGAAAGCATTTAAGTGAGGGTCTTCGTGTTTTAGTTCGAGCCGGCCTTATCTACAAAACGAAGACCCCATTGATTCCGCGTCAGCTGACACAAAGAAAGCATTTAAGCAAGGGTCTTCGTTTTGTAGTTCGAGCTGGTCTTATCTACAAAACGAAGACCCCACTGATTTCACGTCAGATGACAACGAACAAAGCATTTAAGCGGGTGTCTTCGTTTTGTAGTTCGAGCCGGCCTTATCTACAAAACGAAGACCCCATTGATTTCACATCAGCTGACAACGAACAAAGCATTTTAGCGAGGGTCTTCGTTTTGTAGTTCGAGCCGGCCTTATCTACAAAACAAAGACTCCATTAATTTCACATCAGTTGTTGTCTGAAGAAAAGCGTTGACCCGGTTTGACTGTCTCTGGTTTGGTAGGCCTGTAAAAAAACAAGGCTTCATTTTTGGGTCTTAGGTCTTAGGTCTTAGGTCTTCATTTTGTAGACACCCACCCTGAGGGACCCCAATTTTTACAGGTTTAGATTCCAAAAATGCACCATCTATTTGTGTCAATTGGCTTCTATTTCCTAAATAATCCATCAGCCATATCCACATATCTTCTGACACTCCCAGTGCCTTAAGTTTCTCACCCAGAATGACATGATCTACACAAAAGCTTTCCTAAAGTCAATGAACAAAACGCCTAATTTAAGCCCATCATCCAAGGCTTCTTTCCCCACTTCAGTAAGGTGCAACAAAAGGCTTTCTGTAGAATGACCCTTCCTAAATCCCCATTGTCTGTCAGATAGGAGATTGTGAGAGGTCAAATGATTATCAAAAGATCTACAAACCACCCTTTCCCAAATTTTGCTAGGAATACTTAGGAGTTATATTAAGGTCTATAGTTATTTACATCTAGCCTGTTGCCCTTTTTGAAAACTGCAGTACCTTGGATTTCTTCCAACTGATAGGGAATTGGCAATCTGCTCTCTTTTTCATACAAATTTCAAAGAGCCCTTGTACAACAGAGGACTCACATAACTTAAGGTCTCTAGTCCTGGGGAAATGTGATCCAAACCCATTGCTTTATTTGGGTTGATGGATTTCTGTACAATCTCCTAAACTATGTTCCCCTCCACTGAAAAACTAGACATAGTAGGGCAGACTTTATAAATAAAGTTGGTGGTATCAGGGGTGGGTGGGCCTAAATCCCTGGTCAGATCTAAAGCTATATTTAAAAAGAAATCATTAAAATAATCAGCCTTCTGTTCGCTTCCAGTAATGATGTTTGCATTCTATCTTGTATGGGCCCACATTTTTTGATCTTGCTTTTCCTCAGAATGCGGTTTGTAACCTTCCAAAAATCCCCTGGTGAGTTGGCATTATAGTCTTAGGAAATCGTTACATGTTGTTGTATCTAGGCCAAGAACCGAACAGGGCCTTTTTTCATTTAAACACAGAGCTGCAATTGCCTGGAACTCTTTACCTGACACTGTCAAACAGCTTGAAAACCCTCTTTCTTACAAAAGAACGATAAAATCGATCAAGACCTATGTCAGAGACATCAGTTTCCAAAAGGAATGCTCTGTAAATTATAATAAGAACCCTGAATTTAGGTATTTTTAAATCATTTGATTACTCTTCTTATCGTTATTGTATATAATATTATTTTAGCTTTGTGACAATAATTGTGTTGTAAATTTCTGTTTCTCTTATTTAGACTGTAGTAGTAGGTCCACATCAGCTGTACAGATGCTTATTTTAAACCTACTTATCAAACAAACGTATGTATTATGTACTTGCGTCAGAAATTCAAAGAATAACTGGGCACAGTGCGATCGACTGTAAAATGGCCTTGGACAGTGCAATTTTCAAAACTGGGTGGGGAGACTCTTATATGAAAGGATGGAAATGCGCATCATTTCGGGTACAAATCGAGGATTCTGGTCTCACTTAGGGTTTTGATGACAAAAGGTCACCATTCTTCGCTGTCAAAGTATCTTTTAGGGAGTACTCGAAGAAATAATAGAGGAAATGCTCTCATTTGTTTTCCACTGATCTCTTGAGTACGTGAGTTGGGTCTACAAGTGCATGCGGAATCCTTTCTTGAATAGTGGCTAGTAATCGAACCCATTCCATTTTAAGTGGTATTTTTTAGGAGTTAAATTCAAATTTTCCAATGAGCATCCCTGACCCTCTTATATGGGAGTTTCCCCCCCCCCCCAGGTTCCGAATGTCTAACAAGAAGTGACTCACTGAAGGAGTGATGGAGTGAAATCGTCCCACCACTACAACTTGGAAAAAATAAATATTTTCCAGGTTAAAAATGAAAAACTCAGTTTTATTAAATTGTAACCGAAAACAGCATCACAGTTACTCTCAATATCAGCGAGCATGAGAAAGGAACCACAACTACTGCATGCATTGTTGCAACAACATGATCATGGAACCACATGTACCCTCTGGTCCCAGATGTTTAGTGTCCCACCCCCAACAATTTCTGGCATCTGGTTGAGAGTTGGCCATGGCTGGTATTGAGACTTACACAAACTCGGAAAGCTCAGGGTGGTGAGTATCTTTTTAAATTATTTTGATGTCCTGTCACAACAAGTTGACTCAACTGTCCTTTTTTCAGTTCCCATTTCGAATTGATGCAGGTGATCTGCAGAATAATAAGATGTTTCACCTGACAAGACTTTGTACCATAACGATACCGAAACTGCTTGGCTGTGAAGGAAAAAACATAGATATGGAACGGGTGTGAAAATCATGGACTCCATGGACAAGTCGTTGGAAAAACTCTCTAACCATCATCATGTACATGTTTGACTTCTTTGAACTTGAACTCAAGAGAACACGACCAAGGATGCAAAGCCACAGACCAACAATGGATAACTTTACAATCGCACCTTTGCCACCTTGATGAAACAGAAAGGCATCCATCCTTTTTCCATGGTTGGCAACACCGAAGCCAGTACCAAGGAAGGATTCAATCACATGCACAAAGAACCCATGAATCATTATCTCACGGTCAAGAACACCATGAATTTTTTACCTGCCCACCAGGCCTTGGTGAAAGGGTACAATGATTCCTACCATTGTAGCATCAGGATGGCCCCCAAGAAGGTGAATGCCCAAAACAAGAAAGAGATCTGGGATCCTCTGTCAGGCAAACCTATCAAGAGTTTACTGAAAGTGCGAGATTGTGTGAGACTGAACAAGAATATCGAGTCTTTGAGTAAGGCTATTTGCCAGACTGGACCAAAGTCTTTGTGATACGTCAGGTCAGATCTGGACTGCCCATAGTCATTCTGTTTCAGTTCCATTTCTTGACATTTCAACTTGGGCACATAAATAAGTGCCTTATATTATTTGTTTGATTTCATTATTATTCATTCAAATGACATCTTCAAGTTTTGCATGTTAGAATTTTTAAATAAATCATCGTTGCATTCCATCAATTCATCCTTACTCAATCAAGGGGGTGCGATAGGGTGGTGGAGCTACCCTTATGGGCAAATATTTCAGTCCCACGAAGCAGAAACATTTTTCACTTTAGGCCCCGAAATGTTTCATTACCCCTAGAGCCAAATATGTATAACTCCCCTATTTAAAAATTAATCTCAGTGCACCACTGATTACAACTTATTATAACTCTGATACATTTTTATTAACCCAGAAGCACTAAGTATCATCC
Organism: Orbicella faveolata; assembly: GCF_042242905.1. Taxonomy (NCBI): domain Eukaryota; kingdom Metazoa; phylum Cnidaria; class Anthozoa; order Scleractinia; family Merulinidae; genus Orbicella; species Orbicella faveolata. Next base: position 14,300,245 of record NW_028301539.1, read on the forward strand.
TCGCCTGCACTTCCTAACCTTTGATTATTACTAGTATTTTGAGTGAGGAAATTAACATGGCTTTAATCAGCTACAGAAACCTAAAGGAGTTTCTGCAGAGCCAAGCAAATGATTTCAAGGCCCAATTACCTCATCCCATCTGTTTTCGAGGGTCTGGGTGGAAAGTGCGATTGAGCAGCATCTCTCTGCTCAGTGCCAAGGTGTTGGTACCTCCTCTGATGGCAAATGACAACAACAACAACACAACCCTCATCAAGTACACTTGCATTAGAGATGAAAAAAAGGTGGTAAAGGGGGGATAAAAAGAGGGTGGTAAAGGGAGGGTATAGATGACGTTTCATGGAAAATAAAGCAGCCCTTTTACAATTCACGAAAAATACAACATTAGCATTTCACGCCTCACAGAAGATAAAGAGAACATTTTGGAAAATCACGGTTCACAGTGACTATGGAAATCACGATTCACGAGGGAAAAAATGGCTATTTCACATTTCACAGGAAATAAAAAGGGCTGATCACGGGTCACGAAAATACCCTTTACCACCCTCTTTGAAGCCCAGAACCTGCAACGAATGTTTTCTAATGTGGACAGAGTGGGCTTCATGAAATCCAAGGTCACCTTTTTCAAGCAACGTCACACCTACAATGACCATGGACCGAAATTCGCTGCCAAGTACACGGCACACAATGGTAATGGAAAGTACATCAAGTTCAAGTGAGATGGCAACAAGTTGGTAGCAAAGAATGTAGATACGCACATGCATGCCAGCCATCCTCTATCCTTCCAGATCAATGTATTGTTGGTGTTGAAGATGTGATGGATCAACGAAAGGTAACCTGACAATGTCCGTGAATCTCTGATGACTTCCTCAAGAGATGTTCCTTAACTCTAGTTTTTAATAAACTACAAGCTTTGCCTACATACTTTTTGATACATTGTTCATCATGGATATGGTACACCGTTCTGTACTTATTAAGGTTTTCTGTTTTTTCCTCAACATGTACTTATTGCAATCTGAGAGAATTGAAAGGATGTGGATGAGTGTGACCTGGTGTCATTTAAATGCTGTTTGTAGGCATTCTGAAGTGCCTTCTATGTATGGCGCTGAAGAATATATTCTCTTCTCGTTAAGGGATTCTTCACACTCTCTCCTACCAGAACCTCTGTTCAGTATTGTTAACATCCAGTCTGGATAGGTTTTACTCTCTCATCTTCTTCAGAAATCAAGGTCTGAGCTTGAAGTAGCAGTGTTGACTACAGCTATTTTATGTTGGAAATTCAGGGACTGGTCAGTATGTGTCAGTTTCTGGTGCACAGTAGCCCTTGTTGAGCCATCTTCACATGCTAAACTTTTATTTTTTATTACTAAATGTACCTTTTTATTACTAAATTTACATTTATAGTAATGAATAATATTCGCCAATAAAATAATTTAGCTTATTTTGCTTCAGCTGATAACAGAATAAGAACCTGCTGTTCCATGACTATTTGATTATCTCTCTTAATTAGTTCTTCATTGATTGTTAAATGAAGCACATCTTTCAAGTGTTTTTTTTGGGTGAGAAAACCAAAGGACTTAAGTATTAAGTTACATACATCAGCATGAAAACTAAAACTATTGCATTTCCTGCTTTAATCTAAAATGGATGAGAATAAACACAAAACACCATGGTAAAGGGGACAAGCCCAAGATGACTACCAAAGTCAATACAAACTGGGAGTGAACAGGGCTGGCGAACTGTGTGACTATTACGTGCCAGTGCTCTGCATACATTCTGCTCTATCTGGAATTGTGTCACTAGTTAATGACCACATCCAATAATATCTTTTTACAAGCCCTGGATTGTCAATAACCACATTTTTTTCAGATGTATTCATGTGTTGTGCTTTAATTGTCATTATCCATGTTTTTGGTAGAATTTCATTTTTAGCCTGTGGATTGCATAAGCAAGGTACAGGTAGTAGTGGTGGATCAGATTTTTTTTATTTTGCATATTGGAGTTGGTCAAGCATACGTTCAGTTCCCATTGCAATTCCACTGTTTTGCGGGTGCATATAATGTTAGACGTCTTTTGGTCAACATGCTACGTAACTGTGTGTGTTGCGCTAAAAATGGAACTCTTAGTTCAAAAAACTCAAGTTAAATGGTTGTTAAAACTTCTGGTTTATATGTTGGTCTTGGAAAGTATTATGTAATAGCAGCTTGTTTTAATTCTGTGTTAAAATTTCCGGTTCATTTGTTGGTCGGAGAAAGTGTTAATCTCAGTTGTTTGGGCGTACCTCATGCAATGGTACGTGTAACATAGATGTTGCAAAGGAGACTAGGAAAGGGTCATGGAAAGGTTGGCTTGTAATATTTACGTCAACACTGTCTTGCAGCGTTGTTAAACAATTTTTAAATAACCTTTCTATCGTGGGCGCAAGGTCCAGAGAAAAGATCTTTGTGAAAGATAACTCTCAGAATCGTTATTTTCAGTTGCAGAAGTTTTGGTTATTGCTTGTTGTAATTTTTGGTCTTAAAACATCATGTTTTTGTGTGGCTTACTAGCGACACTAAACATTAGCATCCAAGGTTTGCTTTGTACTTTTTTGCCCTCTCTGAGCAATAGTTAGGATTATCACCTTCAGCTGGTGCTAATCTAGTGGACCCGAGTTCTATTTCAAGATCTACTAGCTTTTTTTAAGTCATAGGTGTTGTTCTTTTCTTGTTTAACCCTTTTTTCTGAATAATATGTACTTATTTCACATTTAGAACAATAATAACATGGATTTTGATGTTTTGCAATTTTGCTGTTTCACATGACTGCAAATCGTATCCAATGGCTTAAATAGTCATTAAAACCCTCAATTTCTCTAAAGACCTTTCGCAGCTACCCTGCAAGTGGAGTTGCTTTGATCTTATTTGCAATGTGGTGATTTATCTTCCAAACACTGCGCAGAACTGCAAAAACTCAATCTAGCGGCACTGAGTCATGCAAAGACGACTAGCTTTTGTCTTCAGGCGACAAGAAAAACATGTTGAGCAACCTTTATCGGTTTTAATTAGGCAACAAGAAGTCTACAAAGATAGAGTGGCTCAATAGGCCACTTTCAATATATTAAAATTCAGCTTGATAGTGAGGCCTAGAGGACACAAACAAGAGAAATGAATAAACATGGTCATTCAATTTCCTTTGTTTGTGTCCTTTAAGCCTCGCTGCCAAGCTGAATTTTAATATATCAAAAATGGTCTGTTGAGAATGACTTAATCCACTGGAGCAATACAGCCCATGTAGTGTCAACAAAGAGGCTTCCCTATTCGTGCACTTCATGTAGTCGTTCAAGATTGAGATACAAAAGAAGTGAAAATATGTGAAGATTCACTTGGGTTTCCTCGGATTTTTTTGTAAAGAAGTGTAGCCTATAAAATCAATAATGTAACTCATATAACGAGAATAATCTGTAAGCCACATGTGTGCAATGCAACCCTATTTGTTAAGAAAAGAGTAATTCCATGTTATGCAAAGGTTAATTCATGTCAATCATCTTTCACTGGAAAATTCATGGTTTTGCTCATAGAGCACTTTCATTAATTTTGTTCTTGTAGCATTTAAAACAGGTGTTTTGTTTATTTCAGATTTTACTCCTTCACGCAGTTTACAATTCAGTTGAATGATCCAGAATATGGTACGTATTATATTCTTGTGAAGAAGTCAAGAACTCATATTTAATCCGTGTGTTGATGCAAGAAATTCCTCAATAAATCCTCATCACTCATCACAAATTCCTCTCCTGTTAAGTGGAGTTGCTTGACAGTCACCTGATACAAATCTGGGAATCTGCTTTCATACATCTTGGGTGGGCTGTGGCCGTGGTCAAGATTTGAGGTGCACCACAGTCTGCGAAACTGCTTAAGCAATACCCAAACATAATTCTGTTCCCCGCGCTTCAACTGCTGTAAATTCAATATACTGGTCAGTTGCCATCTCTAGTCTCAGGTTTCTCTCTACATTATACGCATAAATGAACACAAGAGACCAGATCATCATCTCTTGATGAACCCCATTACCAGACATTCATATTTTCATGTATGCAAGCTATCTTTGTAACGAAATTGTTGGAATGAATGTTTTCACAGATGTTTCATGCCAGACTGACTGTCGAGTTAGGACAGACATACGGCTGCTTGAGCGTGACAAGGTATTGTACACTTTATTTGACGTAAATATGGTTTGTAAGTTCTACAGTTTTACTGGTAATATTAATAATATGACAAAAATGGAAGACTCCTTATAACTGAGTGCAACAACATAAACATAGGACTTTTCTGCTTCACCCACTCACTCACTCACTCACGCACGCACGCACTCACTCACTCACTTACTTTACACACTAACATAAAAGCATCAATCTTCAGCTACTGGCAAAGATTGAATCATTCCACTAACAAGATTTTGTTACGAGAAGCATTTCAATATGCAGCAAAACATACAACTTTCTTTGACATTCAACAGAATGAAGAAATCAATAAAAAGTGTAAAATAAAAGAACCAACAACCCAGCAACACACCAAGAATGCATGATTAGTTATAAAGAAAACCTTCAGGAATCAATATTGACAAAATTGCCTCGAAACCCAGAATAGGTCAATAACAATTTCAAGAGAGAATTTTACACAAAAAGAACTAAGTTAAAAATAATTCTTAACTTGAAAACTACTTGACTCACAGTTACTGCAAGTAATTTCAAAATTGGACGATCGCAAAGCATGAGGCTGATTTGAAATTGCAAGCGCATCTGAAATTTGAATTGACCGGTCAAGATTCAGCAGGCGGGAAAAACTGTTCTGTCTTGATGTCAATGTATGATAACAGGAAAGGCATTGAGGGATCGGCTATTTACTGAGTTCGGAGTTGAGTTAAGTTTGAGTTGAGTTCGAATTAGGTTTGAGTTACCTTTTCTTACACTTGTGACTAAAAATGTACTAAAGAAAAGTTTCGCATCCCTTTTTCCTGAAAATAATTAGGTATTTACATTTCTCCAATATGCCTCAGTGCTTATACAAGGCTGTTGCCTAAGGAAATTTTTAAGAAGCCCTTCAGGCTCCTAACCTGAAAAGTTAGGAGCCCAAGCCACTTTTTTAGGAGCCCAGAATAAATTTGCTGTGGTCAATCCGGGGGGTTGGCGAGACTGGGGAAGACAGGGGGGATGGAGTGAATTTGGAAATTAAGAGGAGGGGTCCGGAGACAGAGATTTTCCATAAGACACTAATATGGTCTATTTTGTCAATCAAATTTTTGAAATAAAGTGTTCAGCAAAGTGATCAGGTCATGACTGAGAAAGAATACTATTTGTGGTCAAACAAGTTCAATAATTGGCGTATCCATGCAAGTGCTGCAGCTTTTTTTACAAAAATTTATATTGCCTCTTTCGTTTTTGAGTTTAGCAATTCTAAACAAATCATGAAATGCAAGCTGCAAATGAAAACAAGTAAAAATGAAATAGGCATCTGGGGCGTTTGAATTTGGCCTCACTGAAATGTGCTTTCCTTCCCCGGGCTTCAGGGACATAAGTATAAACAAAAGGTGCATTACTGCATTATATTGGCTGCTTCTTTGGAGAAAATATATTCTCGTATATTGGGCGAAGCCACAACAATTCGTTTGATAATTTAAAATATAAATCCCTGGTGTGCAAAAAGAATTGCAATGATGTTTTCTTTTTGCGTGCTTGTAGCTACTTGAATATTTTGACTTTTAAGTCATAAATATCCTTTCATAAACTACAGAAATTCTTTCAGTACAGCTAAGTGAAATTTTCCAAAGTATCGGACAAAAAATAATGTCAGCAGCAGCATCACTCCAATTCCAAAAATATTTGTTATCAAAGTAGTTATTTTGCAACTGGAATCAGTAGGGCATCAACAGAGACACAATCCATTGGCATACATGACGTTCATTTATTCAGTACTGAGCTTGCAATGCATTGTAGGGCGATTTTCAAATATGGCTGTTTTCGGTTGTTTTGTGAGCGGAGAGAGACTTTGTTGCCGTGTTTTGGCCCATATTTCTCGTGTTAAAAGCAAAACAGGACCAGAGTAGCTGTTGTTTTCCGTTTAATTTATTGTGTGAATGATTGTTTGGCCGATTTCATGAGAAGATTGAAGTCATCTGACAGATTAGATGGGAATGAAAACACCATGTTTAGGTGCACACTCGGGATCCTTGAATAAAACTTTAGTCGCCCGCACTTGTAACTTAGGCGCCTCAGACGACCGAGCGCCCATTAGGCAGCAGCCTTGGCTTATAATCTACTGATGCACGTTGACATTGGGCAAGCGCTCACACGTTTTGTTTAAATGTGTCAGAGTTCTGGGGGATGTTACTAAAACTGGTAACAAGGAACGGGGAATGGGGAACCGGGAACGGGAGTCTGGGAACGAGTGTACAGCGGTAACCCGCTTAAGAATTCAACATGACGGACAAAGGAAAAGAAAAGGGAACAATTTGGGGAAATGTAAGTGTAACGATTGTAATTTTTGGTTTCCACCAGCTGTGCCTCAAAGTCCAATATGGTACTGAGAAAAACAAAGCATGAAATAGTGCCTGGGGAGAAAATCGAATCGGTATTATCACATGCTACTGTAGTCAGTCGGTACAAAATGCAGACTGCAGACCGGGTACAAAATGCAGACTAGGTACAAAATGCAGACTGGGTACAAAACGCAGACAGAGAATAAAGACTGTTTTCCGTCTGATACATGACAACATGTCATCTAAAAACATACCGAGTGTCACGCAGTCGCTTTTCCGCGGTCATCTTTCACCAACATTTGCATTATTGTGGAATATTCCATACTCGGCCACTTTACTTACATGTGTCGGTGGGCTTTGAAGAACGAGGTATATAACAATAGTTGCTATTCTTATTCAATGAGATGCTAATAAATGGCCGGGTATTCTGAAGTTTAGCCTTGCTCGTTTCTTCATATATTTTGTCTTTAACAAAGCGGCCAGGCCACAGGTTATTTATCTGCTGCTCACCTGATTTGCCAGCTGACTTGCCGATCTCCAAAAGGCCGCCTTTCTAGCTTCCGAATGCGAAGACAGCGGACGACCCACGTTCAATGATGCTCATGTGTTATGTCACTTGTCCTTGATATCATATTATGTGTTGCTATTTTTAAATAATGATATGACCGCTCGCGCACAAAGTGAGAAGATATGAGTAGACTATGAAGGCTTGAAATTCTATGTAAGAAAGACGCAGACGTAGCTTGTGATAATACAGGATAATACCGATTCGATTTTCACCCCAGGCGCCATTTGATGCTTTGTTTATCCCAGTACCAAGTGGACTCTTCTAACAAGAACGTACTGGGCCATGATCTGGTGGCACAGCCGGTAGAAACTCACGTTTACAACCGTAACACTTCCTCACATTTCCCCAAATTGTTCCCTTTTCTTTTCTTTTGTCTGCCATGTTTAATTTTTAAGCAGGTTACCGCTGTACACTCGTTCCCAGACTCCCGTTCCCGGTTTCCCGTTGCCCGTTCCCCGTTACCAGTTTCAGTAACATCCGAGTTCTGGGTTAGAGATACAAGTTTCGTATAAAAGTTATGATCGTGGGATTAAAGGTCATTAAATACATTTTCCAGCAATTGCAAACCCAGAGTCTTGGAAAAATTTAAATATGTCAGGGTACTGAAATAATCATGGCTTACTACTATTTTTGCACAGTCGTATGACGAGTCTGCTTTTAGCCCTAACATTCCATCGTGCTAAGACCCTGGGAAGTGTGATTGGAAAGCTACGCATTTGAATTTCTCATAGTGAGAATGTAGTAGGTCGAATTTCTCGTGGTGAGATCACTTATTTTCTATCATCCATTTCTAAAATTTCATTTGAAACCTGGCCACGCAAAACCAGGCTGTCAAAGACAGTTTTCGGATGGAGACATTTGTATTTCAGTGGATGCTCTATATATACTGTCTGCCTAATGAAACAGCTGATGGAAAGAACTTTGCGGTGGAACGTACCTCTCGATTTTGTGCAAGAAAAGAGTGTATCAACACACAACCAAAACAAAGTAATTTGATTGTGCCTCCAATAACTGTCACACTGAAAGAAGACCGGAATGCAACACATGAGGAACATCAGGCTGTTTCGCACCACAGATCAGGGTACTACTCGAATTGAAGACACACCAGGAAAATAAAGTCCACGGGATCTACCAGTCCAACATATTGTCGATATACTCACAATTCTGTAAGGCGTAATTCCGTTTAAGACACGCTATTTTCCTACTTTTGTACAAAAAGCACAAACACACTGTTTTCGATAAAAGGATTACTTTCTACTGATCTCTTGATATCCTACTCGCACCAATCTACGAATGAGAGCCGTAATCCGATTGGCTACTGAAGCAAAAATGGCGGGAATCTCGCGTGTTCGGTTTTATCACTAAGAAAACAAACATAATGTCTAAAAATAAACAAAACTCTCAACGAAGTGCAAAACACTCAGCCCCAGTGCGGAAATTAGAGCCCTAATTGAGCAACAATTAAAATAAGCACGAAGTTCAACTCAAATATATCTTATAAGCTAACAGTTCAGCATTCTCCACTAATATATAGTCTTTATTGTTCCTCTCCACTAAGCTCTTGTTTTGTGGCAATAATGCACAGCTTGTGGATCGGGCGGTCGTACTCGCCATTCCAAGTCCTAATGCGTACCTTCCTGACCAATCCATCCTTGCCCGGGTAGGTGTTGGTGATCAACGCCATCTCCCACTGTGATCTCTTATGGTTTGGGATGACCTCCAGGACCAAATCGCCAATTTTGACATTCTCTCTCTTCTGAAACCACTTGTTCCGCGGCAGCAGTGTCAGCGCAAAGTACTTATTTATTTATTTATTTATTTATTTATTTATGAATTTGTACAAGTACAGGTACTTAAGGTTACAGTATACCTTCGGGTCGGCAATTTTCTTCAAATTTGGATTTTTGGGTCAAAATAGTGGTCGAAGAATAATCTCCAATTTCTGAAAAAAATTTTTGAAAAAGGCTAAATATTGGCGGAGAAATGGCGGTTTTACGTTTTCACCGGAAGTAAAAGTTTACCTCTTGATTGACAGCCCTATAGCACGTATGCAATCAACCGAGACGATTTTCGAGGGAATTACCTATTTGGATGTCACGAATTGACTACTCAGTTGATCAGCATTGTTGTTCTGACTACCCAGCATCTTTGGTATTAGGCGTGTCTCTATTAAGTTATAAGTAAACATAGACCACGTTTAAACCATGGACCAGTTTGAAAAAGCGAAAACAGCGAAGAACGAATGAAAATACATCAATGAGTGAAGAAGCGAAAGTTCGCCACGCGGATGAAGCTATAGTTATCGTATAAGGCGGGCAAATATTCGTGGTAAAAGAAAAGAAAGGTTCAGGGATGCTGACAGAGACTCTCCTGATGAGTCCGATATCGACGAATCGTCGGACTCATTGAGGCCATTTGAAATATTATCCATGCACAGTTGCCCGCACACAGTTGCTCTCCGCGCTTTCTTTTGTTTGTTTCCTTCGCTCAGCCACTCTAGCGTTTGTATCCTTTTTAGTCTTCTCCATTTTGCCAGACCAGCTTCAAGAAAAACCGAGCTATAGAAAAATTCTCTCTCTGCCTTCGGTTCCTTGAGCGCATTGCGAAACACAACAGTTTTTTAGAGATTTGCACGTAAATTTCAGCAGGAGGTTAACGGTAGTAAACTTTCCCTGCACTGCTGGGCTTAGTTATCTGAGAACCCAGTTGAAGGCGTTTGTGGGCGGAGTTTGTTTGCGAAGCAGAAAATTTTTCTTAGCGCTGTTTTCTCGAATAAATTTTTTCACTTGAAGCAGACACTTTAAAGAGTTATAACTCAAAGGGAATTTGTTCACTTGCTCTTAAATTTGGACAGTGGCTAGTTTAACATATAAACTACAAAAGCGTGTCTGGGAATTGTTAATTTCGAAATACTTTTTCTTCGAGAGCGATTTTTGTATGATCACTCGACATTTTTTTAATCCTATTTCGAAAATGTTCGGTAACTTTTTACTGCAATTGAATATGCCAAAGTGCAGACACGTTTTTTAAGCGCTTTGGGCCCTGAAACCGAGGTAAAAATTAAATTGGCGAAAAACGAAATTCGCTTTGACTTGTAGCTTTCGAAAGGTGATTCGGGCGCTCACATTTAGTGGTCGTGAAAAATTCGACAATTCATTTTCTTTCAAAATTCTTGGTAGTTTGATAGCCAGCCCCATAAGCTTTAACTTGATATAGGGGCTTAGGTATCTACAGCTTAAACTGCACGCGCTACATCACTTGCACGCGAGACACCCCTGAAGGTATACTGTAACCTTAACAATAGGACATAAGTCCCCTACTTGGTTAATACACCCACACCCAACCCCCTAAAAAATATCACGAAAAAACCCTTCCCTGACCCGACTAAACTACAAATCAAATAATCTAAATAACACAAATACAATCTAAAATATACTAATCAACTTAACAAGTACAGACAACAAGTCCAAAATTTGCCAGCTCTGTTTTGGACACTCCTCAGTAAATGCCTGGGATTAACTCTGATTTCTTGCTCGGGTTGGGGAGGAGGATTGTGTTATCTGATCAGGATGTCGTTCAGCGTAATTGGTGGTTCTTCCCAGACGTCCTCGGAACTTGGGTAGAGGGGCCGGCTGTTGATCATGTAGGTAGTTTCAGCCAGGAACGTCCTCCACTGTTCTTCAGTAAGCGCCTGGTTCTTACACACACTGTTGAGGGCTTGTCTGACGGACTTGATTAGCGACTCGACAATTCTGTTTTGATGACTTGCACGTGGGGTGTCCCACTGCCACTCGAAATTGCAGGCAAATTCCTCTGAAACGGTGCTTTGTATCTTGGGAATGTCCCAGCCTTGCATCACCTCCCTCAAGTATTCCTGTGCTCCAACAAAGTTCGAGCCACAGTCCGACCAGCACACGTTTGGGTGGCCGCGTAGGGACGCGAATCGACAGAAGGCCATTAGGAAGGCTTCAGTTGTTTTGTGTGTTACAAGTTCCAGGTGAATTGCTTTGGTTGTTGTGCAGGTAAAGATAACGACTTGCGCTTCTTGGAGTGTTCTCCGGTTCAATCGGATCTGCAGTGACCCGAACATATCCATAGCTGTGTTCAAAAATGGGGGAAATCCGGCTGCTACTCGCAAACTTGGTACTTGGCCCATTAACTGATCGAGGAGTTTTCTGCGCAGTTTCCAGCAGATGACGCACTTGCTTACAACGGCCTTGGCCATTTTCCTGAGCCCGATAATCCAAAATTTTCGCCTTGCTTCATGCATCAGGCTCTTTTAGCCGCAGTGTCCTCGTTTCCGGTGTAGGTGACGCAAGGGGAGGATCGCCAGTTGATGGTCTCTGGGCAACACGATAAGGTTTCTCATGTCTTTCGGGAGGATTCTGGCATTTTCAAGATGGCCATGAGCTCTGATTAGCCCTTCCTCATCAGTTTTGGCGATTAACTTCTTGTCGAGGCTTGGTATGTCTATTGGAAGCTGACTCCATTTTAAAAGCTGTAATTCTGAGTGCATGAGTTCTTGAACGTCAGGGAGCCTTTTGCTACAGCTGTGCATCTTGTAGCTCCAACAAAACGATGCACGTAAGCCAGGACTCTGCGGATCTTTGTGAATGTCGATCATCTTTGCAGCAGGTAGCTAAAGATGGGATTGTTCTCCTTTCCTTCAGGAATGGAGGTGACATGGAACTCTCTTGTTTTATAGTCTCTTTTGTCAACTTGCCTCTGCTTCGTGGTAGTCTTCATTTGTGTCTACTCGTTCCTGGTGAGGACTCTGCTCATCATCTTCAAATTGAGACCGTTCGGTTTCCGGAAACCTTAGAAACGGCGGTCCTGACATCCAGCTTTCAAGATCACTGGCCGCAATTCCTCTAGTGAGGGCATCTGCTGGGTTGTACTTGGACTTGATATAGCAGAATTGTTCTGATCCCACTGTTTCTTGAATTTCTGCAACTCGAACTGATACAAATGGTCTGAATTCGCGAGGTGGGGTCTTGATCCACGAGTTTGAGAGTCTATCCAGAAGGTCTTGTCGTAATCCTTGAAATTAACAAAGGCCAGTGCCTCTTGGCATGTGTTGTAAATCCTTGTGAGTGCTAGGCACCCCAAGAGTTCAAGTCGAGGGATCGTTTTCTGTTTCAGCGGGGCAACAAAGGGCTTGACAATCACGGGGACGCATTGATGGTTTCCATCGTGTAACTTCCAGCGGAGGAAAATGGTAGCGCCTTACCCCAGTTCTCCTCCATCCGCAAAGCCATGTACTTGAGGTGGACCGATTGCCTCTGTTGGTTTCAGTTTATGGCCAGATTTAAAGGTAAGAAGTCGATTTATGATTTCTTCACTCTCCTTCCACTTTTGCTGTGTAGCTTCTGGGATGATGTCGTCCCAGCCGTATCCAGCACTTCATAGCTCTTGCAGGTCAATTCGGAATTTAAGCATCACTGGTGCGATGAGGCCAATAGGATCCCACACCTGGGCTAGAAGGGCAAGGCAGGTTCTCTTCGTGAAGTCTTTATTCTGTCTCACAACGGAATCCTTCTTCAGAGAAAATGTGTCTTCTTGCTTGTCCCACTTGTGACCAAGCAAATCTGTGTAACGTTCATCCTTGGTTTGGTCGACTTCCGGCCTGTTTGAGTGCCAAGCCTTAATCTGAAATTGACCCTTTCCAAGCACCTGGTCAATTGTACTGGTGACATGCTTGGCTTCAACAGTGGTTGACCTGGATCCACCAATGTCATCAACATAGGTTCGTTCCTGGAACGCTTTTGCTGCTTCGGAAAACTCATCTTGTGACACTTTGGCCAGGATGTTGGTGGCATTCGAAACAATGTCCGGAGCTGGCTTGTCACCAAAGTTTTGTCGGAGCCACTGGTACACGGTGGGAAGATCATGCTGATTTTTTCTCCACAGGAATCTATGGAAAACCTGATCATCTGGGTGTACCAGCACTTGGTTAAACATCCAACTTCATCCCAGCACCATGTTGTCAAAACTTTGGGCAGGCTGTTGATGTAATTTGGTCCCTTCTCTAAATGATCATTCAAGGAGAGACCATCGTGACCTTTGGCGGAAGAATCAAACACAAGTCTGACTTTTGTACTCTTTTCTGGGGTAAATACTGCTTGGAGTGGCATGTACCATTCTGGCTGACTGTGATTGACATTCTCCTGTGGTACCTTGATAACGAAGCCTTGATCCTCCAGTTTTTGAACTTCTTCACTCACGATGTCAAAGCAATCTTTCTTCTTAAACGATTTCTCCGCACAATACATTCTCTTCAAAGCAATGTCATAATTACTTTGCTTAGGAGGCCCAGTTTCTTTCCATGGCATTCTGACTTGCACTCTTCCGTCCACCAGTGTTGTCGAGGCTGAGAGGGCTTTCACAAACTTGTTTTCGCGTAGAACATTTTCGCTGCAGGTACACAGTTGCATCTTGATGAACGAGTTTCTTGATGTCTTCTACAGCATTCACAGTTGCGACGTCTACTGATTTGATTTCAGGCATGTCTTTTGAATCTGGATCTACTTGGCCCAAAACATACCAGCCAAAACAATTCCTCTTAGCAACAGGTTCTCCAGGATAGCCGCTGGCTGTGTGGATGTCAACAAAGGCGTCGACAAAGTCAGTTCCAATGAGTAGGTCGACGGTACCACCAGAGAGATGTAACTTATCTGCTATTGACTTGAGGTGAGGATAGCTTTCAATTGATTTTCGTGATACATTCTTGGCGTTGCTACAAGGCTTTCGAACTGTGTGTACTTGAAGATTCTTCAGAATATCTTCATCGGTGGGTGATGCGATCTCAACATCTATCATCTCGGAAACTTCCGCTTTCTTTTGTCCTCCAGCTAAGTTCATAGTTAGGTGCATTTGAGGACCAGATAACCCCAGTTGTTTCGCAGCCCTTTTGGATAGAAGACTCGTGTTTGAGCCAGTGTCTAACATCGCGAGTATGTCGTTAAGGTTTTCATCGCTGTCTCTAACCTTGACCTTTTGCACCGGACAAATACCGAGCGTTTTTTACTTCCCTGGTCTCCTCGTTATCCCTTCCTTGCAGGCTGCGGTTCTCAACTACAGGTGGAGTACCTTGGCTTCTGAAGATCGGTGCGTCGGGACTCAAAGCGGACTGCAAGGGTTCGTTGTTCTTCTCATTGTGCAGGGAACGGTGATGGTTCTTCTTACATTTATTGCAAGATGTACCGTCAGCCTTTTTGCAGTCGTTCGTGTGATGTGACACTCTTAGGAATTTCCGATATCTTCTATTCTGCCTCACGATCTCCTATCTTTGCTTGAGATGTGATCCTTGATATACAAGGCAGGAAGCAAGAAGATGCTTTGATTTACAGCCGAGGGGACATGATTCGTCATCGGTCATACTGGCATCATTGAAATGTTGATCCGTCTTCCTACGGTAAGGTGGATCTCGCCCCCTTTCAGCTTCTGTTTCTCTCTTGCCCCTAGATCGGAGCGTTGCCTCGTGGTGGAGCCAAGTAACTAAATTGGTGACATTTTCTTCTTTCTTTTCACATTGCATCTCCCTGCCGAAGTCTGCATTATCTTTCGGTTCAAGTTTCGACAAGAGTCTGGACATGAAGAATGGCACTTCAGAGGCTTCTTGAACATGACATCCATTGTCCTCAATGTCACTCACAAATACGGATATTGAGGTGGCGTAATGAGCCAGACTCTTACGATCGCTTCTTACAGCACCATAATTATTGATCTCAGCCAGGAGCTCATCCATCAGCTTCCTTTTGTCCGCGAATTCAATGTCGAGAATCTCCCACGCTCTATCTATGTCCTTGCAAGTTTTCACTTGGTCTGTCCACCAGGACCCCTTTGGCATGGCTTTACGGAAGGGCTGGAGATGTTCATTCTTGTCTTGGTCATATTTGCTCATCCAGTGGTTGAACTCATTCTTCCAGGTCGCGTATGTTTTTCGGGACCCGTCCCATGATGGAACTGACAGCCTTCTAAACCACTTACTTTCGGTTTGGTGGCCATATTTTGTGCCATTTGTTTTACTGCTTCAGCAACTGCTCCAAGGACTTCAGTGCTTTCAGAGGTATTTTGCAATTGAGAGGCACTGAGTTCCTTTTAATAATGCGCATATTTTTGCAAAGTTTCCAAATATCTTACTTTGATTTCATCTCCACATTTCAGATTCTCTGCTATTCTTTCGTCTTCTGAAGTGACACCGTCTTCGACAAATCTGTCAGCAATGGCCTCTATCTGCTTCTTAATGGCCCTGTACTTTGACTCAATCTCGTTAAATATGGCTGCTAACAAGTTCAGTTCAGGTTTCACAGAATAAAGTGCTTCAAATTCGTCGAATAATTCATTAAGTGCATGTATAGCGTGATCTCTTTTCCCAGAGAGGGTCTTGAAATCTATCTTGGGCGGCATCGTGATGCGATTAAATTCTTCTCGTTCTTACAGTGTTCTTTTCCTCAGCCTCGTTTTCATGCAAAATATTTGATATGAGGTGTCTCACGATCCTCAATCTTGGAACTAAACAAGGCGGTACTCATAAACTCTTAAAGCAAGAACGAAAGTAAATCAGAAAGCCTCTACCTTTGTCTGAGAAGTCTTGCCTTTGACAAAGTCAAGGTTTTCAAAGACGGTCGGTTGCTCCTTTATGCTGTCAGTTGTCCTTATTTCCCTGTCATTTTGACGTGCTTCTCGATGACGGGTTGACCTTTGGTATGTATCTTCATCTTGTGTAGAATTTTGACTGTTTCGCACCACGGATCAGGGTACTACTCGAATTGAAGACACACCAGGAAAATAAAGTCCACGGGATCTACCAGTTGTTTTGAACTAGTTTAATCAGCACAAGCTGGCTAGTCAACTGAAAGCAAAGGCATACATGTGGGTTGACTATAGCAATTCTAAAGAATCGGATCTAACCTAAAAAACGAAACAGCAAAAAACATTCTCCAACATATTGTCAATATACTCAATTCTGTAAGACGTAATCCCGTTTAAGACGTGCTATTTTCCTACTTTTGTACAAAGAGCACAAACACACTGTTTTCGATAAATGGATTACTTTCTACTGATCTCTTGATATCCTACTCGCACCAATCCACGAACGAGAGCTGTAATCCGATTGGCTACTGAAGCAAAAATGGCGGGAATCTCGCGTGTTCGGTTTTATCACTAAGAAAACAAACATAATGTCTAAAAATAAACAAAACTCTCAACGAAGTGCAAAACACAGGCTTTCATTAATGAGGAGATAGTGTGAAGAATGAACACACCGGAGTAGGGTAGAGTGAAGTAGAGAGAATAGAGCACTGTTCTCTTTGCAGTTTATGTTGTTCACAGTTGTTACCAAAGATATAATGATAACATTTGTTTTGATTTCTCCACTGTATTTCGATTTGAATATTGTGCATTGAGAAGAAAAAAAATATTGAAATAAAACTGTTCGAATTGTTTTCGGAACATGTCTTCTAATTCAATTTTTTTTCATCCGCCACAGCATACAGTGTACCACTTCGAATGCACTTTCATGGAGTGGTCAACAGAAGGACGATTAATTAATATAAGGGAATTAGAGAAGTGCCGCAGGGACCGGATTTCCATAATGTGAAATGTATGTCTTACAACCTGAGCCGTGAACTGTGGTTGTGTACAATATTGACGTACTACTGTGATTGTCGATATATAACACATTGTGAACCGTGATTTGGTTTCTGATATTGTTTTTCAGTTCATTTGGCGCGAGCTTGCCGGCGTCGTGTATAGTGACAAATCCGTACTACGTTACGTTCTACATATGGGCTTTTGTAGATCATGCTATCATTTTTTCCCTGCATTTTAGCGAGGCAAAAGGTCCAGAAGTATCAAGCATTATTCCAGCATTTTAGTGGAGTTTCCTCGAATAATATTTTTTCAGAGAAAATAATAATTTTGTATTAGAAAATGGATTTCAAATGCCACCTTAATACAGCCGTGTTGAGAATGAGGAGCAGTCAGCGGTTAAGAGTCAAAGGCGGCCATGTTTGTTTTCGCTCACCTGTGACTCTGTTGTAAATAACACTCCTGTACGTTTCGAATTCGTCTTTAATTCTAACGATTCACTTAAAACCAAAATAACAAATACAGAAATTAATAAATACGAACTTAAACTTAAATAAACTGAAAATACAACAATACGAAAAACAGCAAAAAATAGAAAGGAAAAACGAGATTACTTACAAGATCTGTACGGCACTCCGGAACTGACAACGACTGAATACAACTAAAAAACTACAACGCTTTAAAACGGAATTTTGAACTAAAAGAATAAACTTAACGAGGTTACGTGATAAACAATAGACGATTACATAAAACAACGTGAAAAAACTAATTTGCATTTAAAACTGCACAAAAAGGGTACTTCAGCTAATAATCCTGACAAGGCTGACATGTCACTGCCACAGAGACTACAGAATGGGCAATGCAATAAGTTGTAAGAGTAAAGGAGGAGTGAGGACGCGTAACCCTGCAAACTGAATGTGAAAATGTCCTGCTTATTTTCCGTAAAAGGTGATCTGGACCGCTCATTTAACACTTGTTTTAGTGAAAAATATAGAAAACGGTAACTCAAACTTAACTCAAACTCAACTCAAACTCAACTCAAACTCAACTCAAACTCAACTCAAACTCAACTCAAACTCAACTCAAACTCAACTCAAACTCAACTCAAACTCAACTCAAACTCAACTCAACTCCCAGCTTGGTAGTTATGTTATCTCACACATTGAAGTCTGGCAACTTTTCTCGTTAGTGATGGCATTGAACATTCACGAAAAGGGATTTATTTAAACTCAAAGAAATATATCAGAATATAAGAAAAAGTGAAAAAGATGAAACATTTTGGCTCTCCAAGCTTTTAATTTGGCGCTAAAAATGGGTGTCCCATGTTCGTCAACTCACTCTTTGATCGCTGTCGCCAAGAGGATGATAAGTTGTGTCACTTTGAACAAAATAAGCTGTTCTTCGTCGACTTAAATGTAGAATGCTCTAGTTAAACATTGAAAGTTGATAAAGTAACTTAGCATTGTCTGTATTTTTTGTTGGCTGCAAAAAAAAATACTATTGTCATGTCATTTTGGTAGGACAACTTGGTTTTGACGCCGCTCATACTGCGGGCGTAGCCACTGTATGCAAGGAGTGCTCCCTGAATTTGTGCGACAGAAGGTCCAATTACTAATCAGTTGTATCTATAAAAATGTCTTGTGCGAACTTCTTTAGAGCGGAAACTTCTGTAGCATTTTTCACAAGTTAAAGTCATTTTCATAAGTTCAAGCCATAAAAGCGCATGTAATTGACATGCAAATCACGTAGGTATCCAGTTACAAAAAGTTCAAATTGGATACCTGTAATTAGACACCCGCGTGATCGCGCACCAATTACGTGAGAAAATAATAGGCACGCGGAGAACCAATCACGATCAAGAATTTTGTTATATTTAACAATTATTCCATGAGACCGCGTTGGATATGAAGTGATTAATAACCAACGAGCGCGTAGCGCGAGTTGGTTATGATCACTTCATATCCAACAAGGTCGAATGGAATAATTGTTTTAGTATATTCTCAAATCGGGTTTTTGCCGCCGATTTTTATTTCAACAATTTTACAAAGCGGTGAAAAAAACATACAACTTCCGGTCACATGCGCGCCGTGATCACCTGATTATTACATCACTGAATGAGCTGAATGAAATTTGACAGCTTCACAAACGACAAACTGTGGTCAACTGTTAAACAAAATCAACCTTGAAATATTCAACCGTTCAAATGCAAGGGAAAAAGACCGCTTCGGAAGCTTTCAAGTGTTTAAATAGTGTTCAAAGTTCAGGAAGATTTTCCTGATTCTCCGCCTCCGTAGTAGTTGTGAACTTGGACATTGCAGTTGAAGAAAACCTGCGGAAAGCTTCTTCGCTCGCTTTGCCGAACCTCGGTGTTTACGAACTGATTTTGGACTAAAACTGTCCCTTCACTTTGAGGTTGCCGTTCTTGCTGGCCGTGGCATTGGTTTTCTTTCTCAGCTGCAGAGATACCAGTGCATGGGGAAGCTTCAGAGGCTCCGGCTGAGACAAAATCACTGAGAACGTGCGACATCTTCTTTTGCTGTTCTATGGATGGGCGATCATTGTACGATTCCACCGCCTGGTCTGATCTGTGTCCCGTAACAGACTTTATGTGTCTGGTTTCACAGTTATGGTCAGACAGAACTGTAACTGCTGTCGCCCTGAGGCAGCGGTTGGTTAGATGGGGCTCTATGCCAGCTCGCCTGCTCATATTTTTCAACATGTTGTCCAGCATGCTCGAGCCAACCGGCGAGTTGCAATACCAGATTTTGTCATCTGTTGGACTGAATTTCTGACTTTGGCCGTCTCTTGGTTTTTGGAAAAGAGCTTCGGAACTCGGGTTCAGGTGATGTAGGTAGTTTTTGATTGTTTTCACTGGGCACCTCTGAGAACCAGCAACGGCAAAGATCTTCGCGTCGGATTCATCCTCAGAGTCTCCAAGGCCGCCTTGATGATTTTTTGTGCTGCGCAGTGAACCAGGCTGTCGTCTGTTTAACTCAAAATACTCGACACCTCTAGGCGTTGTTCTTAGGGAGAGCATTCCAGGGTTCAACTGCCGCTGATTTTCTCTTCCTCGTCGTCCGAAGAAAAGGGTGAGATAAAACCATGCCGTTCTCTGCAGTTGGGCTGGATTTTGACTGTCGGCCGGCCCAAGTTTGCCGCTTTCAAAGAGCCTCTGGATTTGATCTTTTGACACTGCTTTCTTATGGACAACTCCAGCTATTTTACCCGTCTTTCTGAGATCCTTTACAAAGGCATCCAAAACTTTATTGGCTTCGGTAAACACAGCGTCGGAGATGATAGAAAAAGGCTTGTTGTTTGGTGGCGAGCGAAGAAAGCGATCTATGGCGGCTCGAATGGACTTCATGGATGTGTTTTTGTAATACCTCCCGTCTTTCTTCCTTGCGGAGGTGTAGAAACATTTAAGGCATTCATTTAGCTCCTCTTTGGACATGTCTTCAATTCGTTTCGAAAATTTTGTGGCAACAGGACTTGACAGCCATTCTGTAAATAACGAGGTAAGAATTTTTGTCGTTGTTACAAATAAATTATCAAAATATCGACAGTGAACGTAACAATTGTTGCTAGTTTTTGAGTAAAACTCCCACATACGTACCATTAAATATGTTCATGCCGAACTTTGTGGCTTTCTTCGTTTTTTCTGGGATAACATTGTCTAATATCTCTTGAAGTTTAGAGGGAGACAGCTCCTGAAACCTGCCAGTATCGGCCATTATGGAGAGCTGAAGTTAAAAACTTCGTGCGGAAAATTTTTAAACTTGGCGCATTATTTTCCATATTAGGTAAAACTCCGACTAATGGCTCATAGTCGGAGTTTTTGAGCCAATTAGAGAGCTAGAAATGCAATAGTCGGAGCTGAGAATATACTAAATACTATTATTATTACTCACTCACTCATGATCATTCAAGAACAAATGAACGGACAATTTTTTTTAACTAATTAGTAACACTGAAGAAAAAGAAATAAAAGCTCTTTGCGCTATCTTGTTTATTATATTAAATTTGTCCATGCATGCCCTCCTGTGTTTGAATTACGGTTTTTCATTTTCCGTTCATATTTGCTGGGAATAACCCACAGAAAATGTAGCTGTTTTCTTCCAACCTCCAATTTTCCAAAACTAATCAGTTGCTGTAAACTAATCTTGATAAGCATTTGCTTGGATTGAATATTAACATAGACCTTTTTCCCCATACGCTAGGTAAACGTGCATTCCAAGTACACTGCAGGTCCTCTCTTACTTGAGGCATGTTTGTGTCCATACTTTCAGTTCACCTATTTTTTTATCTTGGTACTCCTTCACTCTTACTGAATCATCCCTAAAACTGCAACCTCTTCTTCAGGTACAGATTTGTACTCCAGAGGCCATTTCACCCAGTTTATACAAGAAATTAGTTATAGAGCTTTATGGTTTAGTTATGTGTGTCAATGTATTATGAGGATACTATTTGTGTCTTCCTCTGTTTCTATGGGTTAAACGACCACTTGTTCAGTTTTTGCATTCCAATGTCTTGGAAAATTTTTTTTTTACAATAGATAGATGCTTCAGCCAGCGAAAAGCACCGCCTTGAAGAGAAACAGAGAGCAGCCAGAAAACAAAGGGAGTTGTCTGGAGAAGCGTGGACACCAAGGTAGGTTTTGTTACACTTCGTTTTGATTTCCAAAGGAATCCGAGTTTATAGTGGCTGCTGCCACTGAGTTTCAAGTGAGGAGGCAGCCACTATGTCATCAGTCATGTAGAGTGTAGAGTGCCTAATTTTCGGATCTTATTCGATGAGCAACCAATTTACATAAATTTAAGCTCAGTACTGCTAAATTACAATTCGAAACTAGACGCTTTGCTGCGTGTACCCAGGCAGTCGTTATACTGAG
The DNA here is from genome assembly GCF_042242905.1 of Orbicella faveolata. Lineage (NCBI taxonomy): Eukaryota > Metazoa > Cnidaria > Anthozoa > Scleractinia > Merulinidae > Orbicella > Orbicella faveolata. The sequence continues at coordinate 14,321,805 of NW_028301539.1, forward strand.
AAGCACTAGCTATATTGCAATTGAGCTAAATGTTCTGCATTTGAAGTTGTACGAAATTCAATCGAATCGATGTGCTTAAGCTCTTCTGCTTTTGATTGCATTTCTTGTCATCGATTAATAGCTTATTACACGTTTGCAGGTCTTCAGGGCGTGAAATGAGTCAAGGTCTTTATATCGGCCTATAAACGTTTCAGTCTATTTTCCTCAGCCTTTGTCGTTGTTATTTGCGTTTCCCAAGCAAGCAAGACATTTTGAATTTCCGAGTTATGGCGGTGCGTGACATAGACCTACGAACGCGTTTGTCGAAAAACATATACTTATGTCGTGATTTTTAGCCCAATCAGCAGTTAAAGCACTAGGAAAAGAGCTTATGTAAATGCTTGTTTGTTCAGTACAGATAATCAGTCGCCTAGATAGCCAAAGTAAGCTCCAGATGTTTACACTATTTTCCGGCCGCAATGTTGGCGTACTGCGGAGGTACTGGTCTCTGTAAATTTGTGCAAAATATTTCGACGAATATCTGAGCTTGGGAACACGCACAGACTTAAAAATTAGCGAAGTGTCATTTTTATTAATCTCCTATAACATCACAATTTCTTGATTTAATCCACTAAATGGCTGTCGAATAAATTTTTTATTGCGTCAGGATTGCGTGACAGTGCAAGCCAAGAATTGTTTTGCTGGGGTCAACATACATGTACATTAGTTTCTTTCAGCTTAAATGTAAAGTAATTCACTGCATGGGTTTCACTCTTGTAAAGACACATAACTCTGTTACAAGAAAATAACGAGAGAATATCGTTTAGTTCAAGATTTTATCTTAATTATACTTTACGAAGTTTCTCAGAGCGTTTTACTTAGGTGTACTCGAACAGATACATTCGTAAACAAATTCTCTAACCTTTCTGCTCTTGTTGCTCAGAAGTTCTTGAGTTCGTGCTGGGATTCTACTTGGTTCACAATCATACGATGACGCTTTTGAAGATGCTTTTTATCAAGCTGAAGAGTTGATAGCCCCGGTTGATGGCTCCTTTGGTATAACATGATTCTTGATAAATTCACTCAAAATGTTCGCTCGTAAATTGATCTCTCGTAAGTCTTGCAGACCAACCCGTTGCGAAAACGCTTAAAAAGTCCTTTAGTGTTGGTCTACCGCGAAGGGTGTGTTCGTTTGTATGTGATTTCATCGCCCTAGAAATCAAGGCATCCGTGCTAACTTTTCACGACAGCGACTTCTGTAAATTCCATGTGCTGTACGCATGCAGGGGTGACGCATGCGCGTTAGAGACCAGACGGTGATTTGTGACTGAACAAGGAAAAAAAAAAAACGGAGCCGAAATTTAAACCCAGGCCTCATTGCCTGGGTGATTACTGACTGTTATGCTTATATTAGTAACTGTGACCGAAAATTGCTCCTGTATTACTTCATTGCTTTCCAAAATGTCTGAAATGTCAGTCATCAAAATCATTTCTCCACATGAACAGATCGTCTGCACTGTCCACCATCTTGAAAGAACTTGTGGATGGTCACGTGACGGACCCGTTCAACATTGGCGAATGCTCTATTGTCACTTTCATAACCAGTCCCGTCTTCTGTGAATGAAGGTCAAACAGTAATCAGTTCAATGTTCGGAATCACAAAATGTCGAACAAATATTGGTTTTCTTTCGGTTTTGATGATTAAATAGAAATCGGTACAATGTTCGGAATCGTGAAATGTTTGCACAGATATCGGTTTTCTCTCGGTGTGCACCACCGATAATCATCTCAGAGTCATACGACAGTGGCGAATGAGGAGCGACAAAGTTAAATCTGACTACTCTCGCCACACTAATGGTACATGTAAGTAGAAATGCAGTTTTGATTGGTAGGTTTTGAGCATTAACTAGTCAACAAGGCTAGTAAAAATTTCAGGCGTGCCAATTTAGTGGAAATTAAGAAACCACAAATTGAAATCGATTCCGAGAGAGCAGAACTAACAGGAACATTGTTGACATATGTCAAGGAATGAAAAATACCAAAAAAATTAGCGAACGAATGGTGGCTATGCCAATCTGTAACTGATTAATTATTTATATAGAGATCTTTGTCAACCGCTTATTGATTGATGATCACTGTAGGCTTAAATTATTGGTTCAGCAAACAACTACGGATGCAAATGGCAGTTGTATTCTGAACGAGCAGATCAGTTATCTGCTGAAGCCAAAAGCTGAGGTAAATAATGCGAGACACTGACAAATCACGATATTTTGCGATAACTGAGTTCACTTATATTGGTTTACCATTCGATCACCAAGTTAAATCACTCTCTGACAGCTCAGTGAAGCGATCTGCCATTTTTCACACAAGCGTGTTTGCAATTAGTATTATGCATACGCAGAATATTATTTACAGCAAAACACCTTAAGACGGCACTATGCATGAGCAGACCATTATTTGTAGGCAGTTATTTGCAGGTCACTTGGTGGGTTCAAGTGAGAAAAAAATAGGTCTGCATTGCGAACTTGTGTGGGATTTCAGTCAAATAAAAGTTGATGCGCTATGGATAAATCAGAAGTTGTAGCTGTATAGTGAATATTTATACATTTTCATGATTGAAAACGTTACTCTGGTTTAAAAATGTAAAAATGTTAGTAAAAATTTTTGCAAAAGTCCCAACATTTCGGCTAAAACTTCAGCCTTCATCAGGGGAAAATGACAAGGAATTTGTAAAAAGGCACATTCTTATACTATGCAAATCAGCAAATCGGAGCTAATTATGTCCTGTCCCTTAGGGCTAAATTTAAAAATTCGTGCGGTAAATGCGTGCCATCACTGCGGTTCAGCGGATTCCTACAAGTGTTAATTTCCCATGCTTCTAAAATACGTCTGTTGCGCCAATTTGTGCTTGTACGTAAAATCTTTGAAGATTCCCAGGAGATGGTGTGGCCAGAGTGTAAACAATGTTCCGCTAAAGCTGACTTGTGCGAGTGTTTGTTTACAACCGCTTTTTGATGTTCTCTGAGCCAGGTGGAAAATTTTCGTTTCGTTTCCCCGATGTAGCTTTTGTCACAACCTTGACAGGGAATTGAATAAATTGCGCCACGAGTCTGATCTTTCAGTATTGGGTTTTTTGGTTTGGGAAATAAATTGCCGATGGTATGGTGTGGTTTTAAAGCAACTTTGATATTGTAATTGCTTAGGATTCTTTTAATCGGTTCCGTAGTGCCCTTGACATACGGTAAAATGCAGAAACCTTTTTTGTCATCCGGTGCAGTTGCAGGCATTTGTTGAGAAGGTCGTTTCGGTTTACTTGCATGAATAACAAAGCGTTTCGGGTAGCCATTCGACCTGAGTGCCGCGATCACATGTTTCAATTCCTTTGATTGTTGGTCAACAAAAGACGGGATAGCTTTTGCATGATCAGTCAGAGACTTGACCACAGCCCTTTTGTGAGCAGCCGGATGGTGAGAGTCAAATGAGAGATATCTTTCTGTGTGTGTCGGTTTGCAATAGACTTTAGTGGAGAGTTGGCCATCATCTTGTCGACAGACAGTGACGTCAAGAAAGGTTATTTCCGTTCTGTCTCTCTTTCAACCGTAAATTGGATCGACGGCTTGATATTGTTTAAATGACTCTGTAAGGCTAGCACTAGGTTGGATTTAACAGCAGCACACACATCATCTACATATCGTTTCCAAAAACACGGTTGGGAAAGAGAGGTGGATAGTGCTCGTTTTTCAAGGTCTTCCATTACCAGGTTTGCCATAACAGCTGACACTGCAGAGCCCATGGCGGTGCCAAAGATCTGTTGGTAGTGATTGTTGTTATACTTGAAATTTGTTGTCGACAAACAGAAATCCAACAGGTCCACAATGTCATCGACAGGAATGGTGGTTCTATCCTGCAAGGTGTCATCATTGGAAAGCAAATCTTTAGCAACTTGAATGGCGAGTTCCACAGGAATAGATGTGAACAAAGAGACAACGTCAAAGCAAACCAGCTCTTCATCTTCTTTGAGTGGGATATTTTTCATCTGTTCACAAAATTCCACACTGTTCTTGACCGTGAAATCTGTCTTACCCATCATAGGACTCAGGATTTGCGCCAAATGTTTCGATAGCATGTAAGTTGGAGAGTCTATGAACGAAACAATAGGTCTTAAGGGGAAACCAGGCTTGTGAATGTTTGGTAAACCATAAAAACGAGGAGGCAGTCCATCAGAACTGCAAAGTCTTTTGTAAAGACTGTCACTGATCTTGTTCTCTCGTTTAAGATTGGCTAATTTTTCATTGAGTTTCTTCTCCGTTCGCTGTGTAGGGTCTTTATCTAACACCTTGTAGGTTCTTTGGTCCTTGAGCATTTTCTGTACCTTGTCGTCATAGTCCTTGCGATCCATGACAACAGTACAGTTACCCTTATCCGCAGGGATAACGAGTCGGTCTTGGTCTCTGCGGAGATTATGTAAAGCTATGAGCTCGGCTTGTGGCAAGTTTGGAGGTGGTACGGTGACTCTTTGTAAAACCTGCGAAACTTGGGATCTTAACACAAGTTTATCGTCTTCCGGTAGTCCAGAAATACCGTCTTCAATACCGGCTATAATTTCCGCTGTTGGTATTTTCTTTGGAGCTAAGGCGAAGTTCGTGCCTTTCTGAAGTGCAGTCGTTTCGGTGTTGTTCAACGGCTTGCTAGAGATGTTTAGCACCCACTTGTCACGATTACCTGTATCATCGGGCAATGAGATATTTGACTTCAAGGTGAGAACTCGTCTCTTCGAATGCACAGATCTAATCCTGCTGTACTCCTCCTTCTGCTGTTCATAAACTAAGGTCTCAAGGTGTTCAAGATCAGAGGTGGTTAAGCGTGACCTTAAGAAATCCAAAGCAAGTTCCTTTTCTCGAGTCAGTGTGCGAATCTTCTTGTGTGTATCTTCGATACGTAATTTCAAAAACTGGAATCCCACGGTCTTCGACAATTTCCAGCCTTTGGGGGTCCGAACCGGTGGTTGAATTCTCAAGCTCGGTGGAAGAACTTGAAGATCTTTGCATCGATGGTTGAAATGTAGGTGTCGGCGATGCCTTGCAGTCTTCAGCATGGTTTTGTTGAATGTGCGTGCTTTCTGTAAAGTGTCCTTATCATACTTTTCTGAGATGGACAGGACATAATTAGCTCCGATTTGCTGATTTGCATAGTATAAGAACGTGCCTTTTTACAAATTCCTTGTCACTTTCCCCTGATGAAGGCTGAAGTTTTCGCCGAAACGTTGGGACTTTTACAAAAATTTTTACTAACATTTTTAAGGTGGCCGAACACAGTTTTCGTGCACGCTTTTGCTGATGCAATTGAGCGCGCGCACAAGGATTGCAAAGAGCGATCATTTTATTTACTCAACACCCGCACTATCTGTGCTATTTTTTCTCTATCATTGAACGCAGTGTATTGATGGCTTTAGTCTTTTATTACAAAGATATGTTAGAAAAGGTAACGACGCAAAGAAACCAGCAATTCTCAGCTTTCTCTTTGTTACCGAAAGAACCCAGTTAAATGCAGCTCATGCGCAGTTGCTCGAACAATTGAGACCGATTGCTTTTGCAGAAACTTGCGGATTTCTGACGATCCAGTCGTTAGAATTTCAAGAAATTTGGCAAAAAAATAGTTCAGAAACCACGTGAATGATCTATCGCAAAAAATCTGAATTTTGACATAGGGAATTTTTAATAATACAGAACATGCGGTGAAAACGATTTACGGCGAATTACGAAAATTGCCTATGTCAAAATTTTATTAGAACAGTGTTGACAGAAGGGATTTAATGTCAATTCGTAGTGGGCAAAAGATGAAAAAATCTAACGACTGGATTTTTTTAAAATAAACAAAAACCATTTTTTAAGCCTTGTTTTTAACCAGCCCCGTTGCCATGGCAACAGCACACACCTTAGCCAAAATGCGAGAATAAACTCTTCTGTAGTTAACCTTGACTCTTGCAAAAAACGAGCGCCAAAGCATAAATAGCTTAAAAGTAACGGTGAATTAAGCATAGGCTCTTGAAAACTGTGTTCGGCCACCTTAAACCAGAGTAACGTTTTTCAATCATGAATCAACCACCTGGTTACAGAACCATTTTTAAAATTTATACATTTTGTCGTGTTGTAGTGATGAACGTCGAGTTAAGATACCGTAGAGTCCTGGTTATAAGATCCCAAGCTGCAGACAAAAAAATGGTTACAGGAGAAACATGTTTGGACTTAAGTTTCCAGGAAATTCGCTCCCTTAGGGTTCGGTTACACGGAACTCTACCGTGGTAAATGACCCTTTTACCATGGGAAACTGAATTTAGTGAGTATGACCAATATTTCCGGAGGTAAATTTCCCGTGGTCAATACCCATGGATACATCAAAAAGATCACATGCAGTGCCCTTGACATTTAAAGTGGTAAGTTGCATTGGTGTTTTGATGTCCAAGGTATTACGAGAAAATCACGTTTCTCCGTTTGTCATTAATATGTAACCGAAAAGGAAACATAGGCATGCAAGGCGTGCAAGAGTTTTTTGTGAAGTCTCGGAGATAGGAGTATTCATGGAACTGTTTACAGTAATGATTGGGTTAATTTGAGTAATTTAAGTATTTTCTGTTGCGATGTACATCAAGAAAGAAACTGGGAATTTATGCTGTACATACGATGTTACACGGGTGATGGTAAGATAACTAAATAGCAAGCCATAAAATGTTTGACTGAACAAACTACAGCAATCTGACACGTCTCCAAATTAATGTAGATACCATCTTATTTTCTAACAGGCAATTTGATTCGTTCTTTGATACAATCCACACTGATTTGTGTGACACGCGCACATGCATAACTCACTCAACGATCACATAGCCCTTCCAACCCCCAAGAGTAATTTTTGCTCAAAAATACTGAAGTTAAGAGAACTTTTCGCATTTTATACAATTCGTAAGTTTACCCTTTTCACACAACACAACACAACAACACTACTTCACTGAAAATAGAAAGAAAGAGAAAAAAACCTCTCTGACTCATTGAAAGTCTGATTTAATTAAATTGCACTTTAACTTGGTGCCACGCAGTCTTCAAAGAACAATTGATCAGTTTTTCATAATTCTGCCTTTAAAAGAATGTCATAAAATGCCCATCAAATAAAAATGTTAAACTGCTACTGCAGAGACGTAAAAACTGTCCAGAAATGAAAGCTTCTTTTTCGTTTAATATCCTGGGAACAATAGCCGATAACTTGTCAGCTCTAATTGAATTTACTCTCATATAAAAAACAAAAGTGTTAAGTTACCATTTGTAACTGAAGATAGCAAACATCTCGTGGGAACAAGTGGTGACGATTCGTCAGCTCTAATTTAATTTACTCCCTTGTGAAAAACAAGAGTGTCAAAGTACCCTTTGGTACTAAAAAATAAAAATATCTCGTTATATTTGCATGTAACAAGAACAAAACAATCGTTACCTGCACTTACTGTTGTAAACATTAGAACTGTCTCAAATCTAAATAGTCTCATCTCCTCTAAAACATGTCCTGAGAACTAGAAGCGACTATTCGTGACCTCTAATTGAATTTACTTCTTGTGAAAAACAAAAGTATCAAGTTACCTTTGTAACTAAAAATAAAAATATCTCATTCTATTTGCATACTACTAGCTCATGAACTGTTTCAAAACTCAAGGCTGATCTCGTTCATAACTAAACTCCTCAGCCTAACCCACAGAAAATGTCGAAGTAAGCCCAATATATGAATACTACTCCTCTTTTATAGAAGAATAAATATGGCCGTTCTAAACTGTATCAGCACCAAATCTTCTCACATACCATTTATCTTTACAACAAGAGATTTGATTGGCTGTTCATAGTAGATCCAATCTGATTGGTGTGACATACATACATCTCTCACTCACTCACTCGTTCACTCACTCACTCACTCACTCACTCATCCATCGACCCGTCCATAACATACCCCAACGTGCCGACTAAGAGGTATTTTTTTACAAAAAAAAAACTCAAAAATGGTTTTCCTCTGTGTGCCATTTTTGTTACCTTGGCAAAATCCCGTGTAACCGTTGTTTCACAACGTATGCTAAACATAGGCATGCAAGGCGTGCAGGAGTTATTTTTTGTGAACTATAAGTCTCGGAGATAGGAGCATTAATGGAACTGTTTACAGTAATGATTTGGTTGATTTGACAAGTTTTTTTGGTTGCGATGTACAGCAAGACAGAAACTGAGAGTTTATGATGTACACACAATGTTACATCGGTAATGGTAAGATAACTAAATAGTAAGCCATAAAATGTTTCACTGAACAGATTAATGTAGATACCATCTTATTTTCTAACAGGCAATTTTATTCGTTCTTTGATACAACCCACACTGTGATTGGTCTGACACGCGCACATGCATAACTCCCTCACTCACCGATCACGTAGCCCTTCCCCCGGGGGGGGGACTCCCTTATATGGGCTATATAGGTCTGTGCGGCCCCGAAGGGTATGGTTTTTCAGCCGTTTTGGTCGTAAATAGGGTATCGATTTTAGCTGATTTTGGTCATTTTGGTCATAAATGGGGTACGGTTTTTGCACTCTAGCCTTGATATAGGTATGCTTTAAGAAGAAGCCACTTTTCCATCGTTATCGAAAAGAAAATCAACAAAAGCCCTTCACAAATTTATATGTTTACGGTAATTTAACATTGGTTTGAACTAGGGAGCTAATTATAACGCAGGTCTGAAACAGGGTTTTGATTTGAGGGTCAGGTCGTAAATAGGGTTTCGAATTTTTGGTCAGGTCATAAATAGGGTAAAGAATATCGCAGATTTTGGTCATAAATAGGGTAAGGGTTTTGGGAAGCGGACCGCAAAGCCCCAACCAATTTTTCTGGGAGTACCCCCTCGGGAGCCCTTCCAGCCCCCAAGAGGAATTTTTGCTCAAAAATACTCAAGTTAAGAGAACTTTTCGCATTTTATACGAGTCGTAAGTTTACCCTTTTTACACAACACAACGCAACAACACTACTTCACCGAAAATTGAAAGAAAGAGAAAAAAACCTCTCTGACATGTTGAAAGTCTGACTAAATTAAATTGCACTTTAACTTGGTGCCACACAGTCTTCAAAGAACATTTGAACAGTTTTCATACTTTTTACCTTTAAAAATATTGGACTGAAAAGAATGTCATAAAATGCCCATCAAATAAAAATATTAAACTGCTACTGCAGAGACGTAAAAACACTCTAGAAATGAAAGCTTCTTTTTTGTTTAATATCCTGGGAAGAATAGCCGATAACTTGTAAGCTCTAATTGAATTTACTCCCATATGAAAAACAAAAGTGTTGAGTTACCATTTGTAACTAAAAATAGCAAACACCTCGTGGGAACAAGTGGTGACGATTCATCAGCTCTAATTGAATTTACTACCTTGTGAAAAACAAGAGTATCAAATTACCCATTGTAACTAAAAAATAAAAATATCTCGTTATATTTGCATGCAATAAGAACAAAACAATCGTTACCTGCACTTACTATTGTAAACGTTAGAACTGCTTCAAATCTAAATAGTCTCGTCTCCTCTAAAACATGTCCTAAGAACTAGAACCGATGATTCGTGACCTCTAATTGAATTAACTCCTTGTGAAAAACAAAAGTATCAAGTTACCCTTTGTAATTAAAAATAAAAATATCTCGTGCCATTTGCCTACTACTCATGAACTGCTTCAAAACTCAAGACTCATCTCGTTCATAATTAGCCACCATTACACTGAAAATTATGCACTCTAAATTTAACCCAATGTACGTACGTAACACTCCCCTCCAAACCGGACTAAAAATCACAAACCGGCAACATACACGTCACTCTTTATTTTTCAATTACCAAAGTCCTTGTGTTTATACACACCTTGTGTTTCTCACGTACCATTTACCTTTACAACAAGAAATTTGATTGGCTGTTCATAGTAGATCCAATCTGATTGGTGTGACATACATACATCTCTCAATCACTCACTCACTCACCCATTGACCCGTCCATAACATACCCGACGTGCCGACTAAGAGGTATTTTTTTTACAAAAAAATAACTCAAAAACCCAGGAAAAACACAACAAAACAAAAGTCACCAGACATATATATAACCCAAAGTTATTGGAGGGGGGGGTCATTGAAAGAGTCATTGAAGTAAACACATTTTGCAGGTTAGGCTTGTTTTTCGCAGCAGGGGCGAAAACAAATGACATCATCGAAAAGCAAGTGCACACAAGGCGGCTTAGTTTTTGGTTGTGATTCTGGACCGTGTAATCATCAATAACATGGCCTGTTTCGTTGGGATGCCAGATGACGTGCTACATAACTGGAACAATTAATGTTCACGAACACAGCTTTTGAATCGCGTTGGCTTGGGGATGTTTACTGTGGGAACAGCTTTATTTCACTGGCTCCATTTGTCCTGGGATTTATTGATTAGTTCCAGTTGAGACAAAAAGTTCAGTTAGCCTCAGCTCTTACGCAGACGCTCCTACCCCCTCATGAAAAGTTCAGTCTGTATCCAGTCGAAATTGTTCGAAAAAGTACTCTAAAGCCATAAGAGGAAGCCTGAAGCAAGGACCGGCAATAGAAATGTTGTGTGCTTTTATTCATCAGCGGAAAGATTAGAATCGGTCGCTGGTTGCACGGAGTTTGTTTACGATAAATCAGCTCCGATTGCAAATATTAGCTAATATCATATTCGTGCTTCCAGCTGAGAAAACTGTATGTAAATTATACTTTTAGAAATTAGCTTTTGTGTTTAAATATGACCAGTAAATGTGAAAATGTTTAGCGTGAAGTTTGAGGGCAAATGCAAATATTTAGTCCTTTTAAACTTGTGAATCTACGGAAACTGCACCGTCAAACAACGTATCAAGAATCATGGTTTATCAGTCGAGAGGACCTCAACTTGCTAACCATAAATACACTGGAAAATACTGGGCTTTGTCATTATGTTATATCTGTCCGTAAAACTTCGGTTGTTGATATAAAAATGCTGATTTTAGCAATAGACGGGAGTTGAAAGTAATGAAATCAATCAAGTGTAAATTTTCTTCAACAGTTGCAGACTACACGGCGCGTCATGCACAATGTTTACTAGAATTTCATTTTCCGCAGAAATTGTCGGGATTTCCAGCTGATCGAATGTGACATAATTTAAATATGTAATTGCAGAAAGTTCTGCCCGAGAACTGGAACTTTGTATGATTGACTGATTGCTCCTTATTCATCCAAGAATTTCGCGCATATACAGAGAGCGAATGTTTACCCACCTTATAATAAATGGCGTGTCAAAAATAAATACGGCAGCGAGTGTCTGAAAAACACTAAGACCTAAGGCCAAAGACTCCTTCCGAATCTCAAAAAACAACACCCGGTAAGAGTAATCACACTAATGGCTGCCGCACAAAAACACTCAACCTTTTGCTAGTGGAACCCAGTCTACACGGCAAGTAAAAACCACATGACAAACGTTTTATTCTCGTGGACAAATAAATAAATATCGCTGGCGTTGACAAAGTGTGGGAAATCCCACACAAAAATGTATGGAATGATAACTTATTTACTGGCTATGTTATCTATTCATGGATTTTTTAGATGCTGGACGCCTTTTCTTTCTCGCCCTCCACTGAGTTCAGGAGATCGCCACGTTCATACTCATCCTTTATGTCAACAAGTTTGCAAAATTGATTGATAAGTTGCTATACCTTCTTTTGGTCTTATTGTTGCTTCTGTAGGAACCTACATAGGTTAACACGCCAACATTTTATTTCACTATGGAGAAGGAAGTTAACCACGTTCTACCCTTTCTCAATGTCCCACATTTCCCTGTCACCAGGACACATGGCATAGAGACCTTCACGGGTGTGCTAACCTTTTTGTCACACAGTAGGGCTGGTCAAAACCCTTATTGAAAGAAAAAAAATTAAGATAAACAACACGTGGTTGAGTTTTCAAGTTGAAATTGTTTGTAATTTTCTGCAACAATCTCTATCCTGAACATCTCTTGAATAGCTTAATCCACCCCTATATTCCCAAGATGGTAGAAGGATACGGTGCACAACCCACAGCAGGTGTCGAGCCACAAGAATCACGGCAATTTTATTTTAAGATCCCTTGCATTAGCCCGTTCTCAAGTATAGCGCAGCATAGGGTGCGCAAACTTGTCAGTCAGTTTTGGAAACCTATTGACATCAAAGCAGTCTTGTTTACCTTTAAAAGTAAGATCCTTTTCTTGATAGGCTCCGTATGCGCATTGTGTATAAATTTTCCTGTGTAAGTTGTAAAGCTTGTTACACTTGTGAAACGAGCCAACCCAGCATTTATCAACCTGCATCCATGAGCACTTGTAGTCAGAGAGATCTTCTCACGTTTTCAAACATTTACAAAGTTCAGAATATTGTTCAACACTATTCTGTGGCATTTTGTAACAACGACGCATTTTGTAATAACGATTGCAGCATTTTGTAATAATGTGCGCATTGTGTAACAAAGTGTGCAGCATTTTTTAATAAATCCAACCTACGCATTTTGTAATAAGGGCTGCAGCATTTTGTAATATTTATAAGTGTAAGCAAATTGTAATAATGTCTGACGCAAATTGTAATGAGGTATCACAGGGCACAGAGGAGTCGTCATTAAATGCACAGCGCTAATCACCTTCGTCTACTGTAGAATACTGTGTTAACTTCCGTTTAGAATGAATGGTGGTAACTGCGGAAATACAAATGATGTGATCACCCCAGTTGTGATTGTTTATCCGTTTATTCTTTCTTTAGTGTTTCGTTTTTGTTGTGGGAATCTCAGCTCGTTAAACTGAATACTAAGTAGATGGACCTAACCTAAATGGTCCTAAATCAAAACGTTTGGATGCCATCTTTAACGGCGACAGAAGTTCCTCTTTTTTCGCCCGCCGGCTAACAATAACATCATTTGTTTTAAAATTCACACGCTGGTCACTGAAAGTGTAAACTGGAAGGGATTAAGTGGCAATACGAATTAAAGATAAACTGAAAAACAGAATTCTGCAAAAGGGAAAAGCGGTCCGAAAATAGGAAATAAAATACAATGCCGTCACACTACACTTTAATAAGGGACGAACCATTAGAAAAGTGATGGCGGGTGGGACATTTTCAGGTTGCAGGAATTTTTTTCCACGTCCATTGCCTTTGAAGAATTTTTTTGGGGGGAGGGGGTCAGGTCTCCTGCAGTCATTTTTTTTGGGGGGGGGGGAGGTGGGGTGGATAGTCTACTGTCGCAATCTTAATCTTCACTCGCCACAATCTGATTGCCTGAAACAGGCTTCAGACAAATATTTTCTATCTTTCACACAGTCGTTTTGTTTTACTGTCAAAATTATACTCAGGAGGAAACAACCAAGTATCAGACACATTTGTAAGTGGCTATTACCCAACTGATGGGGCTGCGTTGCATTTTTTGTTTGATGTCTAGGGAAATAACAATTTTATTTATTCCTTCCCATGTTAATAAAATTTATTCTTGGCATGCAGTGAATGAAGGTTTTAGCTAGATTTCTGTGAATAGCCATCCAGTAACCATGATATGGGGCCAAAGGGCCTTTTCTGCTAGGGGGTCCCCCCTAGAAAATTTTGCACAATTGAAACGTTTTTGGTGCGTTTTCCACGGACTTGAATGATAATGCGTCGTTTACTCTGTCAAAAAGCTAAAATAGATGGAAACAGCCCATACTAAACGCATCAGTTGTGTTATTAAACACCTCCATGATTGTCTTTTATGATGTTTATCCAACGTTGATCTTAGCAGCCATCTTAGGGAAGTGTTACGGTTCGCCATGGGTGTGCACATGTGTGTCCACAATCGTCATTTATACATGTCAGTTGCGAAATCACTCCTATATATGTTGAGGCTTTTAAAACACGGCATGTGCTTCCTTAATTCAAAACAAATCAAGCAGGATAGCTGTTTATAGCACGTGTGTTTTTGTTTATCACTTTAAGGCCATGGTTATCCATAAGGGTTTTTCTGCAAGGATGTTTGGCTAGCAGTGTCCATGATGAGGTTGCTCCACACAAAATGTATCAGTCTTGAAAGTGAAAAATGTCCGTTTTCCTAATTGTACAGAAAACCAGGTGAATGGGGATTAAAGGATCCAAACATTAAAACTACGGTAAAAACTGGCTGCCAAGGTGCCCTTCAGGCGAGTACAATTTGTAAGCTTGAGAGTGCAATTCGCTCTGCAGGAATTTTGTTTTTCGTCATTTCTCCTTTGCACAATTTTGTTTTAGTCACCCTCCCTTGCATGAATTTTTTTTTGCTTCCCCCCAATCACTTTTCTAATGGTCCGTCTTTAATGTCGTCACGCAACGCTCTTTCCGGGGAGGCGCCACCATGGCGCTGTATGGGTGCTGTATCAACTTCTGATCAGAAATCTACAACCCTTTTTGAGTTATTTTTTTGTAAAAAAATACCTCTTAGTCGGCACATCGGGTATGTTATGGATGGGTCAATGGATGAGTGAGTGAGTGAGAGATGTATGTATGTCAAACCAATCAGATTGGATCTACTATAAACAGCCAATCAAATTTCTTGTTGTAAAGGTAAATGGTATGTGAGAAGATTTGATCCCGATAGAGTTCAGAACGGCCATATGTATTCTTCTATAAAAGAGGAGGAAGTATTTATATATTGAGTTTACTTCGACATTTTCTGTGGGTTAGGCTGAGGATTTTAGTTATGAACGAGATCAGCCTTGAGGTTTGAAACAGTTCTTGAGTTAGTAGTATGCCAATGAAACGAGGTTACGAATCGTCGCTTCTAGTTCTTAGGACATAGAAAAAACTTGTCAAATTAACCAAATCATTACTGTAAACAGCTCCATGAATGCTCCTATCTCCGACACTTCACCCAAAAAAGTAACTCTTGCACGCCTTGCGTGCCTATGTTTTTAATTTCAAGGCCACAAATCAACACCATTTTATTACTACTCAGTATGGCAGTGAAAAGTTCTTGGCGCTTTTCTACTCCCAAATTAGCAAGAACTTGAGATGTTAGTCTTTGCACCGTTGCATTTTCTGCTTTTGTTTAATTACCGGGAACTTGTGCATCAATCGTTTTGAGTTTTACTTGAACACCGGCCAGGCACTACAGGCAGATGGATTTACAATGACAGACAGATTAATTTCTCACGGCTACTGATTATTCCCATGGGCATTTATAGCCAATCGAAATTTACGGGTTATACCCCTGTGGATATCTCAGCCAACTGGATAATTTTACTCGTCTCGAAAGACGAATTTTGGGGGTATTCCTGTCACGCGTAACTTTTTAATTCGACTGATGAGGCCGATGAGCCAGATTCAAAATGTTTTCCAGATTCATCGGTTGTTGTTGTTACTCTTTTGCTGTATTCTGCCGTTTGTTCATAGTGGAGATAAACAAAAGAAGAAACAGAGACTTTGTTACTTCTTTTCAAGGGAAAATTCCACGTGCCAGTAGCTGAGCGGACGAGATCACAGAAAAGTGCTGTGGTCCAGTTTTGGAGAAGGACGGAACTGTTTACTCTAGGAAACGAGGAAAGTCCCACGCTATATTTCAACGGAAGAAAGGTAGTCAAAAAGTCGGAGGTTTCGGGAGTTGTTGCAAAAACATTTAAAGAAACCAAATCGGCCGGTTACAAAAACCTAAAACAAAGGTCACACGATAGTTACACAGGACTTACTGGGCGAAAGATACGACGAGTCACCTCAAGTAACATTAGATACCGTGTCCACAATGCAGCATTTACAAACAAAGCTGTACCAAAGCCTGTTAGAGCACGCCACGTACAGTCGCAGCACCAGATCGATTTGGTTGACTTGAGCAAGGAGCCAGTTGAGCTTGGAGGGAAGAGTTACAGGTACATTCTCTCTGTCATGGATGTATTCAGTCGTTATCTCTGGCTCGTACCGCTGCTCACAAAGTCAAGTCGAGATATAGCAAGGGAACTCAAAAAGATACATGAACGGGATGGGCCACCGGATCGTCTTCAAAGTGACCGAGGCCTGGAATTTCATGGGTGTGTAGAAAATATTTGCAAGAAGTATAAAATTCGAGGAATTCGAAGTAGGCCTTACCACCCACAATCACAAGGCAAGGTTGAACGTTCGCACCGACGATGGCGTGACAAAATGATGTATGACTTACTGGCTATGAAGGGGAAAGGAATCAACTGGGCCAAAAACCTGCCAAGGTACCGCAGAATCCTAAACGAAGAAAGGAAAGAAGAACTTGGCTGGTTAAGCCCCTTTGAAGTTTACTATGGGCAAAAATCGAATGTTGTGACCAAAGCATCTTTAGAAAACTACTACATTGACAGTTTTCCGTCAGAAACTTTAAAAACCCCAAAAAGGAAAGGCCTGTCTAAACACCATATGACCGTCAAAAACGTTAGGAAAAGAGCCAAGTCTTACAACCTAAAGCTGGAAAAACAGTTGATGAACAAGCACATGCATCGCAACCGTCTTCCAACAGAGTATAAACCAGGAGAGAAAGTCAGGCTAAGGCTTAAGTCACAAAAAGGGAGGATTGCTCCAAAACGAAGGCACATTTTGAAAGGCGGGGTAGTTGCAAGAAATCTCAAAACCTCAATGTATAAAGTATCATCAGTACAGAAGAGGATTTCTGTGGAAGATATCACAAGTGTTAGATCTCAGGAAGAGAAAGCAAAACGGAAAGAGCAAGAACAAAAAAGAAAGAAGCGACTGCATCGAAAAAAATCTCGTATTGTTTTAACTCGCGAGGATAGATTAGAGTTCTTTAGAGAAAGCACTCTTATTGCCTTTGATCATCCCAAAGATGGCAATTGTCAGTTTAGTGCACTATGTTTCTTCTTGAGGAGGATAGGTATTGAAAGATCACCAGAAACGCTAGGAAAAGAGATTGTAAGATACGAGAAAATCCAAACGACTTAGAGAGTTTTCCCTTGGAACTATTTGTTGGTCAAGGATGGGCTGAATACTTGGCCGAAATGAACAAAGATGGCACCTTTAGAGATCATATAACTTTACAGGCCGCGTCGAACATTTTCAATGTTCAAATAACCGTTCATTCTTCCCTCGGAGTAGGGGCAACCACTATGATTTCGCCATTTACTGAGGTTGGAGTTACCAATTTCAACTTACGACACTTTGCGGAAGGGCAAGGAGAGCATTACGTGTGCCTAGAGGTAGAGGAAAATGCTGCTGAAAACTGTTCAAATGACAAGCAAGAGAACCAGGAAGTATGCAATGAAGACGAAAATGACATGGAGAAAGCGGATGAAAATAATGGCAAAAGAGAAAACAAAACGAATGGCGGAGCCAACCGAGAGGACCAGACAGCAAAAGAGGGCATATACGAGAATCAGAATGACAATGATCATCAGCAAAGAAGGAGCAAAGAGACATGTTCATTTGACCACCTTCCAAACGAAATAATTGCCATGATTTTTGAAACAGCTCTACGATCTTCAAACCCCAGTGATGCCTGCATTCTTTTCCAGGGACTAAGAAATGTGTGCTCTCGATTTCGCCAGTGCACCAATACTTTCGCTTGTTACCGGAAATATACTATCATGACGGATCCCCTTGTATGATCAGTGTAAGGTGACTCATAAAGGAGTTTGGTCCTTCAAGTGGATTCATCCTTGAGTTAAGACGTATAATTTATAGCAATCGTTGGCATCATGCATGGCTCGAGGTAAATGCCATAAGTTTAGGTTGGTTCCGAATTAAGAACATTTTTTGGCGCAAATAACATGCTATTTTTTTTGTTTAGTCGCTTTTCTGTATCAGCGTGTTTTCGGTTGTTGTTATTGCTATACTTTGTCATTGCTGTACCTGTTAAACCAGCTTTTTGCCGCTAGATACTATAACTAATGTAAAATGCACAATGTACTATGAAGTTTAAAGTTAAATACGTTGTAATATCACATTAAAGTTCGTGTTCAAAGTTTTAGAATTGTGTTGTTCTTTTACTACTTTCGTGGCAGAAGAGATGGTAGACTCGCCAGATATTCCTGTGCATTCTTTCGTGTTAAAAGATCCCCTCACTGACCCATTGGTTTTACGGCCGGCGGCTCTTGGCCTTCAATCCTTGTAAAAAAGTTTAGGAACACTTCAATAACAACGGTCTGTTGTAGTTGACCAGAATTAAAATTCCCCCATCCCCCTCTGCAAGCAATGTTGTGTTATGAATTAAGATGTAATAGAGCCGTAGGCTATGGCACCCTGAGGCCCAATATCCATGGCCCATGGCCCACTCCCTTAGTTAAAAGCCACCATACTGAATATCGATAAATCCTCGGATTGAAGTCGAGTACCAAAGGACAAGGTTTTGGCTGCCAGTATATCAGAAAAATTGCAAAAGAACAGGCTAAGTGTACAAAAGTGAATGTTAATTAAGTGTGAATGTTACATATTCATTTCATACTAGTTAACAATCAACAACCATAAAGATCAGCGGTGTCGGTTACCACATTAACATCATTTGAAAGAACTCATTACAATTTGCGTGAGACATTATTACAATTTGCGTGCACTAACAGATATTACAAAATGCTGCAGCCCTTACTACGAAATGCGTAGGTTGGATTTATTACAAAATGCTGCACACTTTGTTACACAATGCGCACATTATTATAAAATACCGCAATCGTTATTTCAAAATGCATAACTTAATACAAAATGCGTTATTACAAACTGCCGTAGAACGAACACACTGTTTCAAAGACTCTGTAGTTACTAAGTTCCAAGCAAAGCTTAAGAAATCTATGTACATAAAATGGAAAAGTCCGACCTCAATAAACGGGTCAAACACAATTTGACACTTTCCTTGTAGGCACCTTAGCTGGGAGTTTATGATTAGGTCCACGCAAAAAATAAGTAAAAGAAAAGAAAAAGTTCCAGTCTTACTAGGAGTTGAACTCATAGCCTCCCGCTCACGAGGCATATGTCTTCTCCACTGCGCCTCTCTAACAACTATACTATTTGGGGAGAAAATATTGAATAAATCAGTTTGTATGGAAGCGCTGGGTAGTTAAAACAGCAGGCTCAAGGATGTTCCCAGCACGGACCTCATTTATTGTTGTACTTTTATCTTTCTGGTAATTACCTACTCATAAGACTACAATACCTCAACCCAATAAATAAGACTACAATCCCGGACAAAAGTAGTTGGGACAGTTGAGCTGGATCACGTATCCCCCTTCGTCAGTGTTGGAAAATGTGTTTTTTTTTTCAACAAAAAGGGAAAAAATCACCTGATTATCGACATTGTAAGTGGGGGGAGGGGAGAACTTGCTTCGTGTCCCAACTTTTTGTCTGAGATTGTAGCCGTAAGCCCAAAGTATGCATTCCGGACCTTTCCCCAGCCACACCTCCTCGTGTTCTAGCGCGTGTGTCCCATGCGCCGAGTTAATATTTCTCTGAGCTTGTGATCTTGATGCACTCAAGACAACATAGAGGGTCTCTGAACAGACCAAGGAGAAAACGTTTATTTATTTCTCTGTCGAGCTTAGCTCAAAGAAAATCTTTTGATGGTGTGTATACATGTGCACTCGTTCGTGTGGGCGCCAATTAACACGAAATTATTCGCAGTAATTATATAGAATCACCATATAACCACCATTTAGAATAATTCTCGAGAGGAATGCTCTATTGTTACATTAGTAACTCCAAGCTTGCCTCTGATTTTTCATTGTGTTCATTACTGTTCGTCATGTTTATTGTTGTTCATTCTCTTCGTGTGGCAGACAGGCATGTAGATAGATATTTTAGGATTTTCTTTTTTCTGTGCATTTCCAAACTTGGCAAAACTTGAGCTTTACATGTATATAAACCGGCTGTGAAAAATCCTTTTTAGCCCCATTACTGATGTTTAGGCCAATAATTCTTGTTATCTTATTGACCAGTATACATTTTTAAACTCGTGGATACGCGAAGCGTAGAAACGTGTTTTTTGCGGGGACTCCGATATGCAAATGTGTCACTCACTCACTCACTCACTCACTCTCACTCACTCACTCACTCACTCACTCAATCTCTCTCTCTCTTTCTCTCTCTCACTCACTCACTCACTCACTCACTCACTGAGGTGTAGACACCGTTCGTAATTAGTCGGCCCGAACGAGAGCACCCGAGGCCGACGCCATATTGGAATAGTAACTGTGCAGTCAGCGCAAGCCTTGCTATCGTGTTTGCGCGGTTACTACTCAAAGGATGCATCGTGCCAGCCCGAATTGATGATTTTGTAGCTTTTACACGACCATTAATGTTAGGTGTAATTCGCTAAACTGAAGTGGAATTGACTTCGAATGTTCGAATTAGTACTACGGCCAACTTGAGCGCTGAATTTCACGAGCATTTGACTCGTCCGGGCGTTCAAAATGACCAGGAGATGAGCATTTGTTTGCTGGAAAGTGGCCTACTAATGTGGTAAGCTTTGATGAGAATGTGTCTTACTCGAGGACCTTAATGAACTTATATGAGCGAAACGAACACTTCTCAATGAACGAAACCAGGACAAACATCGGCACCATTATATAATATTGTATTTCATTTTTATAATTAGTAACATCTAAACCTGAGGCCAGCCGAAACATTGTTTTGAATATACCTTGTGTCAGCCTTGCAGTAGTCTTTGACGTATTATCGTTTTACTTTTCAAGTTTGGCTGATTAGATCTCCTGTGAGATCCAACGTTCAATCAAGCTGGACCTTCGTTCAGAGCTTTGCAGTTTATAGTACTTACGTTTTTTCATGTTGAGTAGTCCACGTTCAACCGACATCGAGTTAAGTTTAGATTAAAGTTGTGTTCTCTATACTTGTCTTGGTTATTTTAGTATATTGATCTGAACTCTGAGTGGAATGTGAAATGCACATAAACTTGGAAAAAAATTCCCAAATACTTGATTTTGATAAGCTTAAATGATTTTTACCCTGTCTTGTGTTTACACTCTTGCTTCCTGATTGAAACAATAACAAAGGGAAAGAAACACCATGTGAGCTCGTAGGAGCACATGTTTATGGGTGGACAGATGTTTTGGATCAACACTGAAAATGCTTGCAAAAGAGGCTACTTATTTTGATGTATTTTACGTGCAATATATATAGAGACAAGCAGTTCCACATTGGAAAAGAAGTGCTGTCTCATAAGAAACCTTACCTATAGCCTTGAGTGAAATGCAATGAAAAAGGTCTGCAAGCTCGTACGACTTGAATACATGCAAATGTTCCCAGCAGGCAGACAAACATCAACATCAAGATCTGAGTGTATGTGTGTTGGGGGGGGGGGGGGCGGGGGGGAGTAGTCTAATAATTTTTTTGCCAGGAGTGTCCTGTGTGACCCAAGAACCCTTAGCCATTACCATTCCATGTTCAGCTGCAATTTTGCCACCCTAGCTATTCTGTAATATGTGTGCAACGAAAGCCAACGAAAAAAGCCTACGCTTTCTGAGATAAGTGCGACCTTGCGTGGTACGAACCCCGCTTGTTTTAACAGCCTTTAAAAATACACCAGTAATTGCAAGTTCGTCAACATGTTTCATCTCTAGATTACTTAATCCACGAGTTTGACCATAGGTCTCCTTTGATTTATATATATAAGAAATATTACTGTTTTTTCCGCCCAAGGCTGAATATTTTTATTTTTCTGCCAATTTTAGGCTGAAAATATTCTCCTGAATATTCTTAGATTACAGCGTATGACATTTGTATTTTCGAATGTAATTGGTGTCTGGAAGGTGTTAAAGTGATTTGGGGGCCAGCCTGCAAGCATTAAACGCACATAACTTCCCCTAATTTCGTAAAATTTCAGCCTCGATATTCTTATAAAATATATTCTTATAACAAAAGAGTCTATTTCAATGATCCCACCTCTTAGAATTATGCTAGTGAACTGTACTCTACCCTTTGAGTCTCTAAACTGGTGTTTCTTTGGTGTTTTAGGTGGTTTGTACCCAAAGAAGACCTTGATTCTGGAACATTCTGCTATGTGTACAAAGGAGGCTACTGGCAGGCGAGGTTAAAAGACCACTTTCCTGACTCGCCCTATATTTACTGACGGGCGTCTTTGACGCTGCGATGTACAGCTGTTAAACATTTATCATTATTAGCATGAAGCTAATTATAAATAGAGATTTACAAACAACAGAAAAAGAGGAAAGAGCACTAGTTGAAGTAATTCTGTGATTTTTTTCTAAACATGTTCTTAGTAATTGTATGGTCTCGACTTATATCTGAGGATTCCGCTGAATTGATTACACATTTTGTGATTTTCCTTGACTTTTTACTTTTCTGGTGATTTACCAAATTTGTCAGATTTAATACAATGGATAACTAGCATACTATCTGAACAACTTTTTCAATTTTAGAGAAGCGTGGCAGCTGGTGAGTGTTTTGTAAAATAACTAAACAGTACAGCAATACCTATGGAGGGGGATTTGGAACAAAATTTGGAAGTGGATCATATCCTCTGACAATTTGATCGTACCTCCAGGGAAATGGATTGTACTTCAAGAGAACTGGGTCGTACAGGGAACTGTGTCGTACCACAAGAGAAATGGAGGAATTGGGTCAGGAGTTTGAATCGCAGGCTCCTTTGCTCATAGCCTCTACCAGGCGTTCAGTTTGTTGGTGCCGGGGTTGGTGCGCAGCGCAAAAACCGCGTCAACATACGATTACTGACCAGAGTAGATACTCTTTTGATTCACCATGGTTTATTTGAATAGTGTTGAATGATTTTTTCGGAGTTCGCTCTCCGATCTAACAGAAAAGCGTTTTGAAAAGTGTCTGTAGAGAATGATCTTGTAAAAATAAAACTTTTGAGGTTTCGAGAGGGGATCTTAGTGAACTAGAAACAGGCACAGAACAGAGTTGTGAAAGCGTGCGAAATGAATGCCGTGATCAGATCGTGAATTTCAAACTGACGCAGGCGAACGAAATCAGAGCTGACACCAGCACATCAGATCAGTTTAGTTAAGTGCTCAACATTTCATATATTCATCATTTAAACAAGCCGGCTCTTTGAAATTTGCGTGACGACTCCTTAGCAAGTCTTGTGGGAAGTACGGTGGCCTCGTAGTTAATGTGCTCGACTCGGGATCGAACGGTGGGGATTCGAGCCCTGGTCGGGGACATTGTGTTGTGTTCTTGTGCAAGTCATTTTACTTTCACAGTGTATCTCTCCACCCAGGAGTATAAATGGGTACCGGCATCCAAAGTGCATTAAAATACTACTTGTCGCTTCATGCTACGGAAGTCAGATAAGCACTGGTCCGATGGGCCACTATGTTCATATGCAGACTTTACCATACCAAATCTTGCTGTTCAGTAAACCCGGAGAGATGCTTGAAAAGCAATATCGAACATAAACCTAGGCATACCTATCGATAGAGTGCCAACGAGCAGATAATTTGTGTGCTGTGTAGCAAAGGAATTTATGTATACTAAGTTTGACGGTTACTTGATTCTTTTCTGTTGCAAAGATTATATTTCACAGACTCCGTTCGAAATATATGAGACAACAAATGGTAGGAATTTCCCGGTTAGTGCTTCAAACCACTTTTTAACACCAACAGAAGGGTGAGCCCCCCTAAAGAAACAATAAAAGGGACTTGGGTATACCCACAACGCCCTGGGACCTAGATCTCGTGTTCCCATGATGGTTCGGTGACTTTTTTCCTTGTGCTTCAAACCATTCGGCAGGTATTTTGCTTTTGCCCTGCTTTTTACAAATTCTAACCGTTTTTTAGGCTATACCTCTGTGTTTTTACACAAAGGTTTCTTTTAGGTGATATTTGTCGCTTTTCAGGATATTTAAAATCGCTGAACATGTCCCATAGCAGACACAAGTCACGTAAAAGGTCTCGCTTTCGGTCGCCATCTTCCCGCCAAGACTCTGTTTCGTTGTCTGACTTACATCATGAAGGGTCCCCGCCGAAACGGCACAAGGACGAAAACGATTTCCTTCAGAAGATTCTTCAGGCGATTGAACGTCTTTCCAACCGAATAGACTCGTTTAAGTCCCGAGCAAATCAGCCAGAAGTTATTGCAGATACTGATGATGATGCTTTGTCGATTATGGCTGGTGAAACATCAGGCTTGGAGTTAGCGAATCTTTGGTGACCGAAGCGTTTTTTAAGACTGCTACTACGCCCGTTGGGGCACCTGTAGAGCCAATTAAGGCACCCGTAGAGCCTATTCAGGCACCCGTAGCGCCTACTAAGGCACCAACAGAGTCTATTAAGACATCTGCCAAGTCAACCTCCCGGAAAGCATCAGCCTCTTTCTCCAAGTTTCTGGATACTAATTTTCGGAGAAAATTATCTTTTATCTTACCAGAAATCTCTTGTTATTTTGGAAGACTGGGCAACTCCTGAAGTGGAGGCACTCTCTGCTCCAAAACTCGATCAACAATTTAAAGTGAAAAAGTTTGTACAAGAAAGAGATAAGGAAATGTTTAATGTTCAGTGTGCTTTCTTAATTGCCACAGGCCCACTTTGTGGCCTTTATGATTGTATCGAAAATGATTCAGCTCCACCTTATGAGGAAATTAAAGTAGCTTTTGAACAAGCTCTTTGCCTTTTAGGCTCAGCCAATGCTCAGCTGTCTATCCTGAGACGACAGAGAATCCTTGCAGTCATAAACCGTTCGAGAACAAACCTTGTGGAACTACCTCTGCCTAACGTAAAATCATGGCTATTTGGAGATGATTTCCCCTCCTTGGCCTCGTAACAGGCCAAGTTGTCAGGGGGCCAGGGTCTCACGAAAACTTTGGCACAGACTACAGGGAAATCCTTTTCTAGACGTAGTAATAGTTCCCAGTCTCAAAGCAGACATCGAGGAGACACCTTTAACAAGTATCAATCCACTGGGTATTCAAACCCTTCTAAATCTGAGTCCAATTACCAAGGGCCTCATTCAAGAAAACGGGTTTTTTCGTCCCCCTCCCCAGAAGGGACGTCAGCCAGACTCTCAGAGTGCATAGTGTCTTGGAGAACCCTAACATCGGTACCACAGATTCTCTCATTTGTTTCAGGTTACAAGATAAGTTTCCACCATTTACCCAAACATCGGGTCAGGAGGCACTCCTAATATACCAGGAAGTGAACGAGTTATTGCAATAAGGGGCCATACATAAGACCCCTTTTACCAGAGACGGTTTTTTACAGCCGCCCGTTTCTTGTATCCGGTGATAGACCTACGTTCTTTGAACAAGTTCATCGTAAACGAGCATTTCCAGACGGAAAGCCTCAGTTGCCTAAATAAAAGACGTTGCTTTTACCAGAAATTTTATGACAAATATATATAGATTTAAAATGACAAATATATATAGATTTAAAAGATGTTTACCTTTCTGTGCCTGTTCACGAGTCTTCCGAAAGTTCCTTCGCTTCTTTTGGAAGGGAACATGTAACCAGTTCAAAGCTCTTCCATTCGGCCTGTGTTCAGCCCCCAGAATTTTTACGAAAGTTCTAAAACCTGTTGCCGCATTCCTGAGGAGGAAGGCCATTTGAGTCCTTTTTACCTGGACGACTTCCTTCTTTTGGCTGCAACAATGGAGGGAGCTGTGAAAAATACTCAGCTGGTAGTGACGCCTTCAGTCAGTAGGTTTTACAATAAACCTCAAGAAATCATTACTGATTCCAACTCAAGTGATAACCTTCTTGGGTTTCCAAATCGACTCAATATGCATGATGACATCACTCCGGGCAGAAAAGGCTTACAAAATTCTACACTGTTGTCACAGTCTGCTTATTTCTCAAAGTATCAAATTGCGAAACCTAGTAGCCATTTGGCGAGCTCCACTACACTTTCGTCACTTGCAGTCAGATCTGATAAGGGGCCTACAAATGAACCAGGAGTCCTTACGACGCTTTGGTTGCCCTGTCACCGAGTGCCAGTGTAGAACTTGCTTGGTGGTTGAAACAAACCCTCAATGCAAACGGGAGTCCCGTGCACCTTCCTCCGCCGGATATGATCATAACAACTGACGCATCCAAGAAAGGTTAGAGTGCAGATCATCAATCCCTTCAAACCAATGGCATAACCGTATCTCTCCAGCTAGACAACACGACCGCCATCGCTTACATCAACAACAAAGGGGGTACCCGTTCCCCCAACTTATGATTCTGGTCTTAGAGATGTGGGATTGGTGTCAGGAAAGAGACATCCTTGTGATAGCTTCTCACATCCCAGGAAGAGACGATGTCTCGGCGGACAAGGAGTCCAGAGAATTCAAGGACATGGGTGAGTGGAAGTTGGTCCCAACAATTATTCAACCTTTTCTGCTGAATTGTCAGATGGATCTGCTTGCGAGTCGTCTAACCAACCAACTCGCGGATTACATCAGTTTACGATAACCTGGGCTCCTCTACGGGACTATGCCTTCCCCCCCTTCAATCTGAAATTCAAATCCCTGACGAAGGTGACAATCGACCAAACGGATCTAATTCTCGTTGCTCCAGTTTGGCAAGCCCAGCCCTGGTGGCCGGTTCTGCTGAGACTTCTAATATCTCAGGCAGTGTTGCTATCAAACGGTCCAACCCTCTTAACGGACCCGACCGACCTGAACCGGACCCGACCTCGCCTTCACTTGGCCGTGTTTCACATCTCTACCAACGTTTCCAAGCTGAGGGCATTGCAACAAACATTGCCGATCTACTCATCGCAGCTACTCGTACCTCCACCTCGTATCTCTGGACGGCAAATTGATCCACTTTCGTCATCTATAAGTGACATTCTAATTTTCCCAACAGAACTCTTTAACGAAGGCTTAGCATACCGATCACTTAACGTCCTTCGTTCTGCTATTTCGTCAACTCATCCAAAGATAGACGATTTTTTCAGTGGGTCAGCATCCTTACGTTACTGGGCTCCTTAAAGGAGTTCACAATAAACGTCCTCCAAAGCCCAGCTATTCCCATACTTGGAATGTTGATGTTATGATTAAATACATGATTTCTTTGAGAAAAACAGCACCCTTTCAGTTAAAGCTATCTCAGTATGAAGTAAGTCAGCCTGTTTGCATTAACCTGTCCTGAACGGATTTCCGCCTTGGCTTCCCTGGATCTCAGACATTGCAGCGTCCTTCCAGAAGGGGTGTCTTTCAAACTCACCGTCCCTAGAAAAACTGGCACTGCAGGTAAACCAGCGGAAGCATTTTTTGCCCGCTTTGACCAAGACAAGAAGCTCTGTCCCATAAATTGGTTTAGACAATATCTAAAATTATCCAGGAACGTTCGACCCGTTATCCCGATAAGTTGTTTATTTCATTTAAACGCCCCCACAAACGGATCACTTCTACAACGTTGGGGCATTGGCTCCAAACCTTTATAAGTGCAGCAGGAATAGACAGTCAAAGTTTTAAAGCTCACTCTGTGCGTGGTGCATCTACGACAGCAGCTGCCAATGCATTTGTCCCGCTGTCGACTATCATGTCAATGGCCGAATGATCTTCTTCAATTTTCAAAACATTTTACTATAAAGCCTTGTTTACTTCAGACTTTGCCACTGGGGTCTTATCCTCAAAGTAGATCTACTTGTAAACTCAGCTATTCTCCTGTTGAGTTTTGATTTATATATATAATATAAATAATTTAAATGTTTTGTTATGCGGAACCATGGCTGTTTTATTGCTCTTAACAGCAACGTTAAAAACTACCGTTTGTTGTGTCATATATTTCGAACAGAGTCTGTGAAATATAATGAGAATTATACTAGGGCCGCGAAGCGGCCTGAAGTTATAATTCAAATTATATGAACAGATGAAGTGAGAAATATATGAGCTTCCCACCCTTCTTCCCTCCCTTCTATGGGGTCTCTCTTTTGTCTGTCTATTCCATGGCGTCAAAAAGCCACTGAAGGATCATGGGACCTCGAGATCTAGGTCCCAGGGCCTTGTGGGTATATCCCAGTCCCTTTTATTGTTTTTTTAGGGGGGTTCGCCCTTCTGTTGGCGTTAAAAAGTGGTTTGAAGCAATAACCGGGAAATTCCTACCATTTGTTGTCTCATATATTTCTCACCATTCATATAATTTGAATTATAACTTCAGGCCGCTTTGCGGCCCTAGTATAATTCTCATTATTGAGGGAAATTCCTTTTTAAAACTGATAATACATGTATAAAGGGTTCCAGAGAAGAGTGAGCTACCACCCTCCTATTACGTTACAAAGTGCTTTACACTAAGGTTTTCAAACTCTTTGGATCTTGTTCATAAGTGGATCCCATATAAAAATAGTTCCAGTTGCAGTTTCGTCCTCTAAGACATAATCTTCTTTCACAGATGTCATCTCATTTGTTGTTTTCAATTGAACAGGTTTAGGTTTTTCATTTCCCAGTGAAATGGAAGCAGTGACATTCACTTTCTGATTGACTTGAAGTGTGGGGAGCTCTTCAAGTGTAATCTTTTTTGCAGGCTGAGTTGAGGGTGTAGCTTTTTGAGATTGATCGATGGGTTGATAATCAAAATCAATGTCAGAGGTTGGTGTTATCCTGAGAATTGATCGCCGGTTAAATATGATTTCAGTTATTGCTGTTTTCCTTAGTGTTTTTGAGGGATACAGCTGTTTTCGATGCTTCGTGTTCTTGTAACGTGGAGTGGTTTGCAATATTAAATCCCACAACTCGTCTCAACTTTGATGGGCTGGTTTGGAGGTTGAAATCAAACCACTGAGTTTGACTTTGTGAGCGTTTGGTAGGGCTCAAATTTTGAATGTAGCCGCGGTGAGTATCTAAGAAAGAGGAAATAAAAACAGAAGTGAGACATGAAATGTTTATTCACAATAAGTTAATACAATTTTTGTCTGCATGTAACCAAATATGGTCAGCAAAACCTTAGGTAGACTCAAGTACGAAGATCATCAAAGGATGCTTTGTTGTTTTCTTCCAGCACCTCCTCCCTCGCTCCCCCTGACCCACCTCCCTTCTCAGCCGTGAACAAAACAGGAATCTGCTACCTGTTTTATTTATTTTCAGGAGCAGTTAAAAACTAAACATTCTAATCTAGAGCTACAGGTACTTACCTGAGTTTTCATTTCCTTTTGACATGACTGTGAAAAGTTCGGTAAGCTGACTGACGAGATCTATGAACAATAAATGAAGAAAATCTGTAAACAGTATAGTAACCTTGTGGAGGAAGCGTGGCCAAGTGGTTAGGGTGCCGGACTTGAAATCCGGAGGTCGTGGGTTCAAGTCCCGCTCTGACCACTAAGCTGGAGTTGTTTCTCGGTAGGCCCTAGTTCAACTCCTCGGTCATGCTTGTAAATACCCAACTGGTCTGCCTCCCACCAGTTGGGATTTTTAAGCCTGTTATGTTTATTTGCAATATTTCTTTCATTTAGTTTAAGGGGCATGCCTGAAAACTAGCTAGTTGTAGCTAAGTGCATCGACCACTATAAACATTCAACATTTAAAATAACAACATATTTATTTTTTTTTTTTTATTAAAAAATACCTCTTAGTCAACGGGTCCGGGGTATGTCTAGAGCGGTCCAACGGATAGGTGAATGAGTGAGTGAGTGAGTGAGAGATGTATGTATGTTGCACCAATCAGATTGGGGCTACTTTAAACAACCAATCAAGTTGCCGCTTGTAGAGGTGAATCATGTTTGTGAAGATTTCCCGATTTTTGAGTTATTTTTTTTGTAAAAAAAATACCTCTTAGTCGGCGTGTCGGGTGTGTTATGGATGGGTCAATGGATGAGTGAGTAAGTGAGAGATGTATGTATGTCACACCAATCAGATTGGATCAACTATAAACAGCCAATCAAATTTCTTGTTGTAAAGGTAAATGGTATGTGAGAAGATTTGATCCCGATAAAGTCAGAACGGCCATATGTATTCTTCTATAAAAGAGGAGGAAGTATTCATATATTGGGTTTACTTCGACATTTTCTGTGGGTTAGGCTGAGGATTTTAGTTAAATGAACGAGATGAACCTTGAGGTTTGAAACATTTCGTGAGTTAGTAGTATGCAAATGCAACGAGATATTTTTATTTTTAGTTACAAAGGTAACTTGATACTCTTATTTTTCACAAGGAGTAAATTCAATTAGAGGTCACGAATCGTCGCTTCTAGTTCTTAGGACATGTTTTAGAGGGGACGAGACTTTAGACTTGAAATAGTTCTAACGTTTACAATAGTAAGTGCGGGTAACGATTGTTTTGTTCTTGTTGCATGCAAATATAACGAGATATTTTTGTTTTGTGTCACAAAGTGTAATTTGACACGTTTTTCACAAGGGAGTAATTTCAATTAGAGCGGACGAATCGTCACCACTCTTTCTCACGAGATGTTTGCTATCTTTAGTAACAAATGGTAACTTAACACTTTTGTTTTTTATATGGGAGTAAATTCAATTAGAGCTGACAAGTTATCGGCTATTGTTCCCAGGATATTAAACAAAAAAGCTTTCATTTCTGGACGGTTTTTACGTCTCTGCAGTAGCAGTTTAATAGTTTTATTTGATGACATTCATTTCAGTCCGATATTTTTAAAGGTAAAAAGTATGAAAACTGTTCAAACGTTCTTTGAAGACTGCGCGGCACCGAGTTAAAGTGCAATTTAATTAAATCAGACTTTCAACGTGTCAGAGGTTTTTTTCTCTTCCTATTTTCGGTGAAGTTGCGTTACGTTGTGTTGTGTGAAAAGGTAAACTTACAACTCGTATAAAATGCGAAAAAGTCTAAATTAACTTGAGTATTTTTGAGCGAAAATTCCTCTTGGGGGACTGGAAGGGTTATGTGATCGGTGAGTGAGGGAGTTATGCATGTGCGCGTGTCACACAAATCACAGTGCGGGTTGTATCAAAGAACGAATCAAATTGCCTGTTAGAAAATAAGATGGTATCTACATTAATCTGGACACGTGTCAGATTACTGTAGTTTGTTCAGTCAAACATTTTATGGCTTACTATTTAGTTATCCTACCATGACCGATGTAACATCGCAACCAAAAAAAGTGTCAAATTAACCAAATCATTACTGTACCATGAATGCTCCTGTCTCCGACACTTCACACAAAAAAATAACTCTTGCACGCCTTGCGTGCCTATGTTTTCTATAAACAGACACAAGTATTCTTGTATTGGCCGTATTCCCACATTTTCGATGCTGCGTTAACTGTGGTTAAGCCTAGGACTTTAGATGGGTTTCAAAAGATTTCAAAATTCGATAATCAGCCGATTAATCATAGTCTTTTGTATACACTAACATGTCATCAAGGCTTTGCTTTTCACATTACTTGACATTTTGAATGAAATGAGTCTTAGCCGCTCCACAACTTGGTGATTTCTAGGAGAGGAACAGTTGCTTTTAGTGCAAAATACACTTTTGCGATGGTGAGGAGGCTTTCGTGCGTGATGGTATTCGCCAAGTCAGTTCTCATCGATATCATCTGCATTAAGTGCAGTTCACGAAAAAAGAATTAAGTCGAAACCATTTATGTTTGTACAAAGTCTCAATTAAGTAGCCCTGTTTATGGAGTAATACTGTCTTCTCGTTAAAACGTTTCTTGAAATCAATACTGAGATACTCATTTGAAATGGTTTTCTCTGTCAAAATCAAAGAAATTACCGACGGCTAGCTATGAATGAGAACACTGATAAAGTTTTGTAATTTAATTGGTTCTTGTTGTAAAATGAGTCAGAAAAATTATCCAGAATCAACACCGATCTGCCGTTTACCGTTAGCTACTATTGCAGACTGGATGATGTTTAGTTGTCACTTAGTTGTCTTGCTGGTAACAGCTCCATGTAGTTGTAATAAACAAAGCCACTTATCGACTGTTAAAATCAAACCTTGATAAAAGTAGGCTTGATATCACATATCCTAAGGTGGAGTAAATTCGAGATTAGATTAACGTTATCATAGCTGTCAAGACTCCACTGAGTGCTGCTACGTCCAGGGGCTTTTAATTCACATAAAATAACTCTTGCACGCCTTGCGTGCCTATGTTTAACAGTGTTTTTAAATATCACTGATTTTGTTAGCACAAAGCATTGACAATGTTGTTTGTATTTTTAAAGTATAAGATGAAATTTGAAAGGTTTTCAAAATCATTTGTTAATTTTGATGTATAATTCAATTGTTATCTTTCCATGTTAACGGTAAAAGAAATATTCGTGGCTGCATTGATAGTTTTAATTTTTTTTTTTTTTTTAAAGGTATGCACAAATACAAAAATGTTTACTAAGACTTTTTTAATATGTGAGCTTTTTGAGATGTGACCTTTTGAACCAACAGGTAATTTAAGCATTGAATGTAGGGTTACTCCATTAACATTGAAAGATGCCTTGCCAGTGTAAGCTTAGACCCTACATTTTGCCTGAAGCAAATTTCTAAGGGAATCAATGACATAACCTTTTCCTGTTTCTGCAACACCCATAATAAGAAGGCGGAGAGGATTTTGTTGACTATTACCAAAATGATTGGAAATAACGTGATAAGCTACTTGCTGCGTTTTACTCAAAGTTGAAGTATCTAAGATTCTTGTTACGCATGAAGAGTGAGCTCTTGTTTTGTTTTTCTCTGTTTATTCATGTAGGCATTGCATTTATCTCATCGTTTGTGCAGTGTTGATATACTTGATGTCAATATGCTTGCGGTACAGGTGTGGACTGTTCAGAAATATCAGGTGTTTGGGCGGTCAATTCTGCCATAAGCATCCTCTCCTCTCTTTCTTTGTCAGCATGGTAATCTTCCTCAAGAGAATCATCGTCTGAGGATGTTATGTATACGTAGTGGGTTACAGCTTGCATTTTGATTTCCCAGTCAGGGACTAAGGATTTTGCAGTATCAGCAAGAATTTTTTCCAACGTGTTGTGCATGTCTCATCACCTTGTTCAAGGTTATCCCAAGCATCATCTGGTGTACACTGCCAGGGTTTGTGTTTAAGCAACCGATATTTACAAAACAGACCATAGTCTTCACTTTTTGGATTGGATGAATAATTAGCTAAGGGTAGGTTTTGACAATTACACTTTTGTCTCTTTGCTGAAGTTTTGAAAACTTGATGCAAACTCGTAAAAATTTTACTCTAATAACTGTGGGGCTACCTTGAGATACTTACAACGTTCAGCATAGATATCAACTATTGAAGGAACAGTACAAATTTCGTTAGTTGCTCCAAGCTGCACTCTTCTTGATCCATCACATGATGCAGTGATAACCTCGTGTTGCTCTTACAAATTTTATAGACAATAAATGATGCATTACTTCTTGAATAGAGTAGTCTCTTTGACCAACCGTTTTGAGCATAATTTGCTTAAGGGCATTGGGGGTATCAGGTGCCATTCATTTTGTTCACAACATTGGTGAAAGCATTTTTGACCACAGAGGATGCTTTTTCAGCTTTTGATGTGTACTTAACAAGATATTACAGACGGGTATGATAATCTATATATCCCAATGTGCTCTCCACCCTTGAAGTTGTAATGGTTGATGACGATTTCCTATCTAAAATCATTCCGTTTTGGGACAATAACAGCTTTATATTTTCTTTCACCAGTTTTTGTATGTATTGGTTCAAAATCAAGTCTGGTGTCAGGACAGTCGTCCTAAGGAAAGTTAAACCTACAATGCAATTCAGATTTGTCATTTTGTCGAAGACAATATTTAGTATTGTAATGAAGTTTCCATATAACGCGCGCTCTGATTGGCTGAAACAGCGTGCTTTATCAGAAAACAGAGCACGGGTTGATGACGGTAAGTTGGCTTCCAAATTTTTGCTTCGGAATTTTGACAAATTTTACCCAAATTAAACATCCCCTGTGACTCAGATAAACGCAGTGGAAGCGAGCTATTTTTCTGCAGTAAATAGGGCTCACAGAGACCATTGTTAGCTACAGTAGTGTTAAAACTGTACTAAAATAACAAATTTTACTAGATTCCCGCCGACAAAACTTGTACAGCTGTAGCGAAATAAACAAATTCTCAACCTAAACAGTGCTTCGATAAAGACATATTTGTTACGAAGGCAGAAATTATACTAAGAAGTAAAACAACGACAGAAAACAACCATTGAACTGTCTCTGTTTATGATGAGCTATATTTTTGTAAATTTACAATTAAAAATGCTCAGTTGCTCAAACAACACTTACATGCAGTGTAGTAACGCTCGTTCTCCGGTCATCTCAGCGAAGTAAACCGACGAGTCGTCAGTGCAAAACGTGCTCTGATATTCTCTTCTGTGCTCGGAGTAGAACCAGTGGGAGCCGTTAAGTCTTTCTAACTTTTACGCTAGTTCGGGCAATCTTGCTGCATGCGGCTACAAGCCGTAAATAACTGTAGCTCCTTTCAAATTCAACTCGGCATTTCGCATTTTCATCCACAAGCTTTGAGCTCCGCGTTTCGTAATTTCGACTGGAAAAGTGCACGTTTTCATGGTCCACAATACGGCCGGATTCCTCTGGACTATAAACCGTTACCTGCCTTTAGATCCGTATTACAAAATTAACTTAAAAGCGAACTTTGAAGGCATCGTTCTTCTCTCGAAAGCCGCTCAAACTACTCGAAACTGAAAGCTTAGCTGAAGTCCAGTTTGTGATTGACAGGTGTCGCTTCGTTAGCCAATCAAATTATTTGAACAATTCTAACAAGGATTGTGATTGGCTTATTTTAGCGTGCTTTATCAGAGAACAGTGCACGGCTGACGCCACTTTTGCTCGTTTGGAAAAATAAAGTTTGATTTGAAAATTCAGCCGAATGAGTGGGGAAATTATCTGATTCTTTATCATAAAACAAATAAAGAAGCCTCGACTGTGGTCTGTTCTGTTGTAAAGCACTTAGGAAGCGATAGAGCACTCAAGAAGTAGGGAAAAACACTCGACTACGTCTCGTGTTTTCCCCTACACTTCTTTCGTGCTCTACCGCTTCCTGCGTGCTTTACAACAGAACAGAGCACAGTCGAGGCTTCTTTATTTGTTAACTACATGTAGTATGTCTCTGAACTGAATTTAACAAACGTAAATAATCATCTGCCATTTCAGTGGTTTTTAATGAAAGATATGATTTTTGACATGGGTGAAGTTCTGTTGTGACCATCCGTCATCAGGAGAGGAAGGATTCCAGGTGGACAACAGAAAGTCCACATATCTACAAATTGCCTCAGCTTCTTTACCTTCGTATTATAACGTTATTAATATTGAGAATTTGTTCTTCAGTTAGCTTATTTTGGTTTTCATCTTTGAATTTTGAAGCTAAGTATCCCTTAAGGGCCTTCTCTGTGAGGGTACTAATCCTGGGTCATTTTTCAGTTTAGCAACTCCACGACAATGGATTGATTCTCTTTGGACTGCATATTCGTATCTATAACAATGCCACAAATACTACAATGATTCCTTCAACCAAAACTTAACAAAACGATCAGTTCTTTCAGAAAAGAGCCAATCTAAGAGATGCAGATTGCCCAAAATATTTGTTTCTGTCTGTCAGTTGGAGTCAGTTTTTAGTGCAGAGTGCACTATTGGGATGGTTTAGGAGGCTGCTGTTTGCTAAGGCACTAAGCACTGACGCCATAACGCCATAAGGAGTAAACTTTAATGTGTGCTTAATTAATTAAATTCAGTTAATCAATTAGCCTTGCGGGAAGGTGGGATGGGTGGGGTAGGTATCCGAGTGCACTACGCAAAACGTGTCCTTCTTACGTTGCTTTCCTTCATAATATGACAAAAATATATATGGTTTGCAAATCTCATGCTATCCTTGTGCTGCCATTCTCTTAAGAACAAAAGCAATTTGCTCCAAACGCATGCGCAGTTTAGTTAGCGTCAAAGTCGACTATATGTTAGGTGAAAGATACATTTTGTACGGGACTACCTACGAATGTTGAGTGGTTTCCATTGTGGTAGAACATAACATGTAAGACGCATGCGTTCAAGCATTGCTAGTGTGATAAACTCTGTTCTCGAGTTCAGGTGCACGCTTTTTTTATTTTCTGTAATGAGTGATATCACACTCTCGTTTTGGCTGGGGGCAGCAGTTATATTTCAGGTAACGTCAGCTCTCCTTTTTTTGGTGCAAAGAATGCTACTGTGACTGCGTATCTTCTGGAATCTTCCCTAGCTCGATTCAAGAAATGTCGTGTTGCTGTTTTATAACTATTGTGTGTTTGCCAGGGTTGGAATAGAGAATCGGAACATATTGCTTCTCCTTAGCAGCTTGTTTGTTTCCTCTTCTATGAAAGAGAGCCCAAAGTCATATTCAGCCGAAACTCTCCCGCGTTAGTTACATGTAAAACTAGTAAACTTGTGACAGAAGAAACTTCGTTATTATTGCCGCAGACTCCGTGGCACTTACTGAAACCTCTCATTAATTTCATCAGTCGATGAGGTGACTCGCTCACCGATGTGGGATATAATTTCGGTCAAGTAAAGATCTCTACCTTCAATACTTCTCGTTGAAACGCTCCTTAGTTGTATTACTCGATAGCATTGTGTATTAGTTTGATGTGGTTTTATTGTTTACACCAACTCGGCTGGCAACAGAATTAGAACGCACTATTCCGTGATTCGGCGTGACTATTTGATAATTAGGTTAATTCTTGTTTATAGTTGAAATGAAAATTTACGTTTTGAATTGAACAAAATCGTTCCTCTTCGACTTTTCAGCAGATATTTAACTTTTATATTCCATTTACCTCCAGCAGTAAGTTAAAAAAATACACATCTTTCTTATATTTTCGTGGAAACAAAGGTATCTTGTTGCATACATTAGCGGGGAAAACAAAAGTATCAAATTACAAACGTTGGCTTGAAAAGTAATGCTACAAAACGAACGAACTCAAGATAAAATACCACAATAAATTTAAAACTGTCTTGACAAACGGTAATTGTAAGTTATTTTTGGGCGAAACACAAACATTAAACATACACACGGCTAAGATTATGTCTTACCAAGTTTTTGTCCACTCATCATACTCTGCAAAGGGGAAAAGGGCTAGTTGACTACCAAGGGAGAGAACAGCAGGGATGAGGAGGACCTGTGTGACTACTGCATCAGAGCCGTAAATTACACTCTGCACTATCTGAGATTGTCTCACTAGTTAGGTTATTGTAGCCTTGAAATCTTCTTTTTTATTTTTGCCAATAACCACTGCTGCCAGTTATGTTTTTGGCATAATGCATCAGCTTAGACATGAGTGCAGAATAGCTGTTGGTAGTAAGCATTTCTTTGAGTTGTTCAACAGTTAGGTAGGCAAGACCGGGATTTTGTTTATGAAATATACGCCCCTGACCAAGAAGTCTTTGCCTTTGAATCATGTTGAATGCGTAGTAAGCAAATCGTGGATGACGTGCAAATCTGTATCCCCATTCACTATTAATTTTCTCAGCAAACTTTATCATGTGCTTTACCTTTTCACTCAAGGTTGCATATCGCATTGTAGCAGTGTTAGTTGGATCTCCAATAACATCAGGGAAAAGAGTGGGGAAAGCCATAGTTGCTAGTGGTTGAATTTTGAATTCACTTAATGGTTTGGCTTCCCTCTTAGTCCATGCAGCTTTGTGCTGCCGTAAAAGTTCGTCTTTTATTAGTTGCTTTTGTGGCTTCAGAACTACAGGATTTAATAAAGTGCTGCTTAATTCTGTTTCACAATTGGATGGTATTTCATCAGGATGAAGTGGACCTCTATCTGCGGCTATTTTATCCTCACTGTTTGGTAGAGATGACACAATTATAATCAATTTGAATGTTTTTGTATACAGGATTGTGCTCAGCTAACCACTGCTGAGCCATAAAAACTCTTTGTCTTCCCACAATTAAATCTTTAGTAGTGTTATTCGTGCCCTTCACTGTTATGACTGTAATAGGGAGTTCTTTGGGATATCTTGGCAATGTGTCTGCAAGCACTTAGATATCTTGTAGGAAATTAGTACAATGACCTTTATATGCTCTTTGTCCACCTGGCTTTGCGTAAACACTGATAACTGGAAAAGCGCTTGCAATTTATATCTCTTCTATTTGGGTTGGACGTAATTCTTTTGGAACTGGAGATGTTATCATACTATTGTGAGCTGAAAACGTTTTATTCTCTTCTTATCTCTTACACATCTTGAACAGACATATTATGCTTCCTTTTTGTTTTTGTTTTTGTTTTGTTTTTTTTATCAACAATGGCCATGCCTCATGGCAAACTCGGCAATGTCAGATTTTGAAAATCATGGACTTGTGAAACCTCTTCATATTAATTGCTGGCCAATTTTGATGGTGAAGTTGTCCATACCTTTTAGCACCAAATAGTGATAGATATTGATCTTGACTTAGTACAGGATAGTCTGTTGTCCTTTCTTCATGCAACCCTGTTTCTTCTTCACATGTAACATGGTTGTTAACAATTTGCACGTTGCACACAAATCATGTATGTTATTTTTCTTTTTTTTGCGATTGTTAACAATTTGTATTTTACACAGAGTCATTCATGTTATTTTTCTTTTTTTCTATATTTCTTCTCTATTTCTTTGTCCTTGATCCTTTTTCTCAGTCTACTTGCTTCATTCAGTTGTAGTCAGTTTTTTCCTTATTGCACTGTTTTCTGTACTCATTTTCTTTAGCTCATCTGATCTTTTGTTTCTGACTACTCCATATATTTGGTTTGTGCATCCAACTTAAGCCTCCTGTCAGTTTCACTTATTTCTTTTCCCTTTTTTTGCTCTGTAATTTCTTATATCTGTGATCGTCTCCTTTTTCTCTCATTACACGTACCATCTTGTTTAGTTTTTTTTTTTTTTGCTCAGTTTGACATTAAATGCTGCATTTGCCAGATTTAAAAAAACATCTCAGGGTCTCGAGATTGTGTTCCACTCTGTACGGTTTTTCTCAGTGAAAGAGCTGTTTGGCAGGGCATGTTTGTCTGTAAATCACTGTGAAACTTCTGACTGAAACACATAAATCATCGATATATATCCATTCAGTGTGATTTTTTATAGCTACAGTAACATGATGACTTGCGCAGCGTACCATGCCATTAAGTTCATAATGCTCACCTAA
This sequence comes from Orbicella faveolata, assembly GCF_042242905.1. NCBI lineage: Eukaryota > Metazoa > Cnidaria > Anthozoa > Scleractinia > Merulinidae > Orbicella > Orbicella faveolata. The sequence goes on from NW_028301539.1 coordinate 14,360,808, forward strand.
TACAACCACGGTGTGAGGAAAGTATACTTGATTGATGCAGGTCGATGCGAGTTCTGTTCAACTAAAACTTTTGGAAGCGTAACAATATGTTGCAGCATTGAAACACTTCCAGAATGGTGTTGACACAAATCACAGAAAAGTCCTTTGCTACTTTGGAGTATTGCTTCAGAAACATAATTTTCAAATAGGCTGTGACCCAAGTTTTGGAAAGTAATGTAAATAACAAAATAATATAGTTGTATTCGTTGTTGCACAATTAACAAACTGATTCGTCTGTTTTATCAGAAAAAGGGATTCCAACTGCTGCGTCATAACTCCAACTGTACTTCATGTAAATATGTCACTAATACAGCACGCTAGTTCGATTGACGAACACGCTGGTTCAAGCCAGGCGTAATCAATCGTTCTCAAACTCATTAATAATTCATGCAGCTCTTACCCAACCAGGGCACCTTATTCTGGTCAGGTTGATGGGTTTGGAAACCCAATGAAAAATGAGTTGAAAACACGGCCGTGTTTGAAATAATTACAAACACGGATGCAAATTTTCTTAATCTGCATATTGATAAAGCAAGAAAAAAACGACTGTAAACAACTTTATTTAATCACACATTTTACAAAACAAACTTTAAACCTAAATTATTTACTGCTGACGTTACAGTGCGTTTACTGAAACCGGGGCCACCCAGGCAATGAAAACCAATCAGATGGCAGAACTGAAACAATAGATTCCAACATTTTCAAATCCAGCCAATCAAATGTCCGGTACAAAACAATGAAATCTCAACTTGTTCGTTGTGATGCACGCGACTACGGTGTCTCAAGCTCAAGCCGTTAGTACTTTCGCGTTAGAAATTATTGTGTTACTTTAGATTTTACATTTACAACCGTGACAAATTCGTTAGATTGACCGTTTTCCACTGTGAACGTACGGCCACACAAACATCATCTTTACGGTTGTCGTTTAAAATCTTAGAATAATGTAATAGATTTTGGCTCTTTTTACAAAATAAATTCCGCTGCTGTTGTCCGCAGTTCTTGGAAAAACTGTCGCGTTCACTGTCTCAGGAGCTGTACATTTCGGGGTTTGAGCTCCCTGTCTGGGTTATCGGTGTATTGAAATATCATCTTCATCGAAAATTCAAACGAATTTTTTTCCGCCTTGTACTTTCAAAGCCTCAGAGTGTAAAATCACTCGGGCAAAAACAAAAGACGGCGCCATAGCTAGGAGCCCTCCTTACACAGAGACTATTCAAGGGTTTCTTTTAAACAGCTGCGACAATATTCAAACCCCACACCACGCACTCTACTGGCAATATATATTTACGAGTGACACTCTTACGCAGCTTTTCTTTTCATGTACAAAACAAACCGACGATCACATAGAAAGTGCAGCATAAAATTCAATTCTTCTTAAACCCGCAAACACGGGAAAGTACTAACGGCTTGAGCTTGACAATTCATTGATAAGTAACACCGTAGTCGCGTAAGCATCACGACGAACAAGTTGAGATTTTATTGTTTTGTATCGGACATTTGATCAGCTGGATTTGGAAACAGGACATATGATTGGCTGGATTTGAAAATGTTGGAATCTATTGTTTTAGTTCTGTTATCTGATTGGTTTTCATTGTCTGGGTGGCCCCGGTTTCAGTAAACGCACTGTAAATGTAACGGTACAGTTATCAAACTCCCCAAAACAGAAAGGGTCATTCTTTTTCTAAATTTAAATTCTCGCTCAATGGTGACAACCTCGTCTTTTGGTTCGCTTTCAACCTTGCTGTACACTTCCGACCTAAAATGGCACTAACGTTAGAAATTCCCAGTTCTAAGGCGTACTAACTAGCTATCTACCCCTGCATTTAACAGACTAGACGCACACGTTACCTCGCAATAGCGCTGGCCACACACTTTTCCTCTTCTTCGTGAGTTTTAGGAGGTCTAAATCTGCACTCTGCCATTTGCTTTGCGAAGCAACGTGTTCGCTCAGAACTGACAAAGAGCTAGGTAACAACGTGACATTGATGAATATTCAAAAATTGTCACAGAGCAGCAATTAGGTGATAGAATCACATTTTCACGTCTCAAATATAATATTTGAATTGTGAAAACTTATTCAAATGATAATTTAAACTAATTTTCTTCGTTACAGGAGTAATTTCAAAAACTCGCGCTTCATCGGTTTTATCAGTCAGGTTTCCAAACGCTCGAAAACAAGAAAACCACTCGGCCTGCGGACTTGTGGTTTCTCACGTTTGGAAACCCGATGAAACCCCCGCACTCGTTTTTGAAATAGTACATAACAATCGATGAAAATCGATGAAGAAAAAAGTTGTGAATTATCGATTGCCGATAGAAATCAACAATGATTGATTCATTGATTAGTATCGACTGTTATCGATTGTTATCGAAAATTATTTTTGTCCCTTAATTCCAAGTCACACTGATAAAATGTTTGACAAAATTTGTCTATAATAGTTTTATTGAGTCAATTTATCATAGCTGCGTATCTTTACAATCATTCACAAAATAACAAGTACGGAAACAACAGGCAGAAACAGTTTGGGCTTTACATCTTTCTCTGCTAGTTTATGACACCGGAAGAAGCTTTGCCCAGAGTAGCAGCCTGAAACCCTCCAGTCTCATTGTAGCGTCGGCATTAAGATGAAAGCAAAACAAACCACAGAGTCAGTGTTCTAGTGGTTTCAATTATTTGCATTAAGTAACAAACGTAAGAATAGATCTCGGAGTAGGCCAAAAGAAAAATATAGTCTTATGTTGTCCCAGGTATCATTTTACACAATAACAACGCCATCTTTGAATAGTCCGGGTGGTTATTGTCGATTTTTTAAAATAGATAACAGTCGATATTCCCGAAGACAGGAATTATCGATTGTTATCGATTTTTGCCAATCGATAGCAATCGATAAAGAAATTTTTCTGTGAGTTATTGATTGTTATCGATTCCCGATATCAAGCAATTAGATTATGAGCTTGAGATTTCTATCGATTGATATATACTGAATCGATTGATTTCCGATATCGATTTTCATCGATTGACTAGGCCTGGGTTCAAGTCAGTAGCAAACATGTTGGTTCTATATTTTGGTCTCTTCACCACTATATTACTCTAGTTCTCAGACCCTATAAAATTGTTCACAGTTTGACAAACACAATAGCGAAGGAAAAAAAACACCTTCTAGGACGAAAGGCTTGATCAACAACGCCGCAACGGTCTGCAGATTTATGTGCCAGGTAACGCGTCCTGTTACCGCCTCCTGATTGGCTAAAAACTAAAATCTAACACGTCTTTTCATTGGTTCTAATAGTTCCGTCCTTGCAATTCGCTCAAACCGAAGTGTACATAACATGAACTTACACTTTTCGAAGCTCGATCGAGAATTTTTCTGTATAAAGTATTCTTCGCGCGGCACTATTCTCTGCCGCCAGACGTTCGGCTGGCTCGTTGGCAATAATTATGATTCTGCATATGCAGGGTGGTGGGTTTTCCAGGACTTTTTTCTCGGAATGTTTCACGGCCAAACACGTCAAGACAAAGGTCCTGGACAGCACCTGTTAGAAAACTGAGCTGAAGTCAAAGAAGCAAAATATAGTATGCCAATACCTTTACACTTTATCAGCTGAAATTACAAAATTCTGTAGGTAGGGTTCAGAGCTACCTTAAATTTTAGAAAGTTTAAAATGCCTTTGAATCCTACCAACAGATCTTTTAAAAATTTTGCAAACAGTTTTATCTTGACATACGTATTACAATTTGATAATGAAAAATGGGTTTCAAACAAGCCGTTTTTTAATTATAAGCACTTTAAACTAAGAGTAAGGGTGTTTTAAAGAGGCTGTATCGTTGACATGGTAACCTAATATGCTATGGAGATTACCAAAACTTGTTTACCAGTGATTGGGCATTTGTGTGCTATTAATATGGTAAGTTTCAGTTGATAAAGAGCGTTACTATTGATTCGTTAGAGTATAACTGCTGGAACGTGTTGAAAACTGTTTCCAACCACCTGCAATTTTCAAAGGGTATTATTTAGTGATCTTGAAACACTACATTTTCCAAAATTTTCTTGTTTTGTTTTTGTTTTTCAGATCATAACACATGTAGAGCAACATACATAACAACTCGAACGTACATACCTAGATTGCACTTTTTAAATCCTCTCCGTAAGAGAACTTCGGACAATACTTCGAACTCGAAACACAGAAAAAAACAAGAATAGTGAAGAGAGGCAAAGTGAGCTTGTGACTCAGACTTCTGACCCAATTCCCGTCCATTTCGATCAATTTCTCTACACGACCTGGCTCTCTCGAAGTACGATCCATCTCCCTGGAGGTACGACTTATTTCATTGATTTACGATCCTTTTTCCCCAAGGCACGATCCATTTCCCTTGAGACACGATGAAATTGTTAGAAGATACGATCCATTTCCTAGCTCTGGAACGAAAAGAGATATTTCAAAATAGTAAATTCCCGAATTTCGCTTCACATATTTACTGTATATTTGACCTCAATCAAGCGGTCACCTCTATTAAGCGGACGCGGTCACCGGTTGGACTTCCCAATTGACTGATTTTATTGTAATGCACCTCTGTTAAACGGTCACCTTGTTACATTAGGTGGTCAACCTGAGCACAGTTTTTTGGTCATCGAGGAACTTTCGCTGTCGCAGAACAAAGTCAATGACGTGCTTCAACAAATTAAGTTGATCTACGTTATGCAACCACAAATCACCATAACGAATTTTTGCTCTTCATGTTAAATGAGATGCCAAAACTGTCAATGATCCACTTTAATTCAAAGACGCTCGACGCTTGCCTTACGAACAAAATTACTATAAAATCTGTTGGCTAGTGCGTGGACTCCTTGGATATATTTCGCACTACAAATGTCACGAACAATAAATGTAGATTGCCCGCTTACTTTTGCTCTCTTGCTCAATTTTCGCCCCATAACGCCCATAATTTTGATCACCTCTTTTAAACGGTCAACCTTTATTAAGCTTGTATTTCCGTGGGGGGGGGATGACTACTTAGGGTAATTCCTCTGAAACAAAAGTGACAATGGATTTTTGTTCAAACTTTGTCCACTGAATATTTGTCATATGATAACTTCAATTTTGAATTAAAAAAGGGGGGTGCCCATGCTCATTAAGGAGCATTGAGGCATTGAAAATGCCCCATTTTGGCATTATTTAATGCTTATTATAAAAACGCATTCCCAGTAATTGTAAAATCTTTGTGAGCCCAGACTCATAACAACACGCATTAAACTACAGTCAATACATTGTGTCGGACACAAATAAACATTTTAACTTTGATTCAGACAGAAAGCTAAATCCTTGATTAAAAATTTGAACCAAATTTCTTGACGTGGTTACCGACTGCAAAATAGAAAAGACCACAGTGTATCTGCTTTTTTTCTTATTTATTCAATTTTCAGCAGTAGAAATTAGATCAGTCTTTTCTCACGCAAAGCTTATGATTAGTTGATTACAATGACTGGAAAAAAAATTGGGGTGCCCGTGCTCGTTGATGGGCCAGAGCCATTTTTCAACTGACAGAGCTCAATATCAAGGCAACTCCGTCATGTTTTCAATATGCACGTGCACGAGCGCGCGCTAATGACGCCATCAATTATGCGCAGTATGGATGCGCGATGCAATTGTGAGGAATGACCTTAATAGAGGTTTGACTGTATTCTCATTAAATGTTAAATTAGAGTCCAGTTAGTCCAGTTCCTGAACTCTCCTTTCTTCCCGCCCCATATAGGGGCTGAACCCGCCCGGGTTCAGCCCCTATATGGGGCGGGAAGAAAGGAGAGTTCAGGAACTGGGCTAGAGTCCAGTGTGACGCCAAGGTCTCTTGCAGCCTTAACGGGCTCGAGTTCCTTCCCTAATAGAAATCGCCTAAAGTCGCTAACGTTAGAGAGTTTAAGCATGACGTTTACGGCAGACGGCAAAGATTACCTCTAATTTTTTATTCTTTTCTTCTATTCTTTAAATAAATCACACAAAAATGGAAAAATGTCTCCTACTATTCACCGCAAATACGAATATTTTCACTCCTCTGTACCGACAGCTGAAGACAGGCAAAAGTTTCATTTTTGCCGTTTGACGTAACGTCATGCTTAATCTCTCTTGTAGCAGTCATTTGCCGGCTGCCGAATATCACTAGTTTCGTTTTATCTGGGTTGAGTAAAAGCAATAGGTCTAAACACCTGTTCAAACTATATGCAGTAAGTAATGGCAGTGGTCAATTTCAAAAGAAAATACGAAAAATTAGCCTTTGTAGCTCACGTTCTCCAAAATACGCAGAACTTGGTCTTCCATACTTACAAGTATGCAAGAAACGATAACAAACAAACACTGTGGAAGGGGATGCCCATATCACTAGGGATTTGGGTATACCGCTTTCCCAGAATGTTCAAAAGACTGAGTCTTGTCTACTTTAGTTACATTTTTGTGGGATTTGCAATATTATTGTATAATCACACACAGTCGTCGGTCCAATTAAAGGTTTGAGGACTTTACGAAGCCTGAGAATCTCTCCCCCGACGAGAATTAATAGTTAACAAAGATAGTGAAAACTCCCTCGATAAGAGTTAATAGTGACGTAATCGGATCTTCGCATTTACAAAGTGGCAGACAAGATGATATTTGAAATGTAAACAGCCTTTGCTTCTAGTCGAATCTCTTCTAAACGGCTCAAACAGACCCAGGAACACAGGTAAATAACAGTCCATCTATTTTACACGAATGTTAATGATTATGTCATTGCCGATACAGTGTTCGGGTCCTCTGTGCTTTGGGCGAGCGAGAAGATTTTCATGAACGCAAATCGAATGGGAGCTTTTAAGGGACAGTATCATAAGCTGCACATGTGTAAAACTGCCTTTTCATGTCAGCGAAACTATTTGTTTTTTTGAGCTGAGTTCTAACTTAATGCGTTATTTTGTACCTACATATAAGGGAATTTGTCAGATTTGTCAAAAGTATCTTACTACATGAAATTTTCGCGACACGTTAACTTCGCGAATTTCGCGATTTAAAAAAAATCGCGAAATTTAAGTGATGCGAAAATTAAATGTCGCGAAATTAACATGACGCGAAAATTAAGTGACTCACATTACGTCAATAATTAAAAAAGCGACTTTATTACCATTACACACATTTATAACAATCATTTTGAACTATTTTGTAGTAATGTTCTGGTCCTCTTCATCACTACTTCTTTCCGCCTCCACTCCAGGTAGCACTTCTTTTGTACAATCCTCAAACTGTCCATTTACTGGCTCCTTGTAGTGCTGTTCCACTAGTTGCTTAAACCTTTCAATTGCTTCAACGTTCTTGGTAGATGCCTCCATTCTTACTGTCGCCTCTGGAAAAGAAGTGCTACCGCTTGTTGATCCGTTTCAAGACATTTACGCAAACAGTTAAACAGCATCAGACGTGAAACTAAACAACAACATTTTCTCTTTGGAGTCTACAGAAAGAAATATTTAATGTACATGGATAATGAGGTCAACTGACCACTAAAAACGTGACTTGAATTCAAGTATGAACTACAAACCGTGCCTTGTAGATACTGTGAGAACATCTTTCTTGTTACTCTTTACATAATCAGTTGCGTTTCTGTTTATTTGGACATTGTTGATTAAGTTGTTTGATCAAATTCAAGGACATGTTAAATGACATTGACAAAGAAATAAGTGTCTCACTCAAAAACGCGAAATTAAAGTGAGTCAAAATGAAAAATTTTCGCAAAAATCGCGAAATATGCGAACCTCAAAATCGCGAAATTAACGTGTCGCGAAAATTTCATGTAATAAGGTAAGTTATTTTGAGGTCTGTCTGAGTTTTTTAAAAATAGCCTATAACTCGTGCCGTGTTTCCGGTCTGTCCGGGTCGCAGCGTGATCAAGTCACCAGAGCTAACCGACTCATGTACATATTTTTTTTTCTCCACTACATCTCCACAGATTTCTAAGTGAAATACACCATTTGAAAGCTAGGTGAATGTAGATTCCGCAGTACGTAATGATTTAGAGGCCACGATAGGTTAAACAACTAAAACATCATGCCTTAAATCAACACGATCCATTTATCTTTCAACTGGTCAGAGTGCTAACCAACTCGGGTAAATAATTTTTTCTCCATTACATCTCCACAGTTTTTGTTAAGTTAAATGCGCCATTTGAGAGCTAAGTGAATGCAGATTCCACAGTACGGGAAGATCTAGAGGCCCTGATACGATAAATGGCCAAAAAATCATGCCGTTTTAAACCAAAACTACCATTAAATTGCAACACGATCTAGTCGTTTCTCCCCAACTTAAAAAAGATAAAGACAAACAACTTACAGATATTTCCTCCTATTGATGTGAACTGGTGGATTGAAGTAACTGATGAACTAAACTGAAACTGTAGATGCAATCCTACGCAACGAATCACATGATGATCGACGAGTTAAATTTTTCCTTACTGCGCATGCAAATTAGCACGCCACGTCATGCATGAGAGCCCGCGCTAAGTAATAAAATGAACAACGATAGATGGCCATTGCCATAGCTTTGCCTGGATTTACGATCTTGGACTTTCGGTGGCCCCTATTTTTCTTTTGATGAATCATTTTCTCTACCGATTTTCTACATTTAGCAAAAAAATGGGGAAAATCTATCGACTAGAAGTTTGAATTTTTTGCAAATTGCACCAAATTGCATTTTTTTTTAGCTCTTCGTTTATCTGTGCGACGGTTTTAAATGCCTCTTGAAGGGTTAAATTTTGGTAACATATGGAACTCAAAACATTTAAACTTAGTTAAGTGATTTAAACGGAAACACTTGAGTAATATATTGTCACTAAATCCTAGACTGTTCACAGCCTCTCTATTTACGCACGCGAAAGAAAAAAACGAGCGAAACGAGCGCGAAGCACGCGGGGGTGGGGTTGGGGTTCGCGAGGGAAGCAAGCCCACCCCCTACCCAGTCAAGTGTTCCGTTTTGCGCTGGCGTCCAGTTCTCTCGCGATTCTATCCGCGAGTACGATCAAATAAAAATACGAGCAAATTAATAGAGGGCTGTGAACAGTCGAACTAAATCCCTTCGAAATGGTTCATCACAATCAAGTCAATAAGGAAACTTCTTGGTTGAGGACGTAGAGTGCGAGCAGTCTCTCTTTTGCTCGCAAACCCGTGGGAAAGAACGCAAAGAAGAATGCAACACAAGCGAGCGGTGGGTCGTGAGCGTGCAAGCGTGATACGCGAAGCCGCGAACCGCCCACGCTACTGGCGGCTTGCGGCTTGGCCGCTCGCCACTAGCATGTCACGCTCACAATCAGACTTGTTTTGCTTTCTACATTGCCTTCTTCCCCACGGACTTCAGAGCAAAAGAGAGACTGCTCGCAGTCTATTGAGGACATCAAGATCAACAATGTTTAGCTGTTCTCATGGAGTCTAGGAGCCTCTAGAAGAATGATCTTGTCGATGGGACGTTCCAGGACCGCGGACTTGGTTTTCAGCATGAGTCTCCTCACAAGCCCGTCTCACTTGTTTGGTTTTACTTCAAGAATGCGACTAAGGGACCACAAGTTTTCTACCACGAGTACAATGTCTCCAGTTTCAAAGTAACACCTTTACCTTTGTAGTGATTGCCTTCTCACATATAGCAATTCAACTGGCTGTCCCGAGAACGCGGAGTGCGGAGGGTAAAAAATAAATAAATAAATAAATAAATAAATAAATAAAAAGAAAAATTAGAAATAAAATAAAATTTAAGGTATCAGTGTACCCCAAAATCGACAATTTTGCCAAATTTTAGTTATTGATATTCCCAAGTACATCTCATTGAGTTCTTTTAATTGCAAAAAGTTCTGCGAAAAAAGGTTTCTCTTAGACAAAATTATACAGAAAAAACGATTTTATGAATAAATTATCTCTAATTGGAAGCTGTCAACAAGTTGTCATGATCAATTAAACTGCCATTACAAGTCACGTGATAGAGGCGCAGCATGTTTTGCTTTGCATTGCGCGATTAGTCTGTCACGCGTAATCGATTTGTTTGTAGTGGAAGATGCCTTCAAAAAAGAAACGCAAAAGATCGTGTCCTTTTTCAAGTGCGAAAAAGGCACCGAAACGGAAAACCTCAAAAGTATTTCATAAGGAATGGGACGAAGCGCTCGCCGCTATTGATAAAGGTTCATACTTTGAGCAAGATATATTGCTAGAACTGGACGGTCTCGACGAAGAACAAGACGAAGCGGTTCCCGTTTTCGGTGTCAGCCGTTTGAAACTTATATATCTCAGCATTTTACGGCGCCATGTCATTATAGAAGATTGACCGTAGTTCTTCATTTGTCTTCATTTGTGGAAGATTCAGAAAACACTAAGCTTTGCCGTCTTTACGGAATGAAAAACTGTTACAATATTCTTTTTCGCGCTTTGCAGATACACGACCGATTGTCCCCCCGAGGTTACGCACGCACTTCGCTGACATTCTGAATAGCCAACTAATATATATACAGTACAACTACTTATAGTTGGTGTAAAAGGCGGTCTTACCCTGATACTCTCATTTCCGAAAGCATGGTTTCTTTTGCGGATTCGCCGTTCAAATTCCCGTTGCTTCCTCCGTTGCGCTTTTTAGATCCTTTAGTTTTGGCCTTCGGCATGGTAAGTCATTCTATTGGATCATATACGTCATTTCATTGGATCGGACTGCATTTTATTGGATCATACGTCATTCTATCAGATCATATACTTCATGTCATTGGATCGGACTCCATGTCATTGCAACACATCATTCTGTCAGAAAACCACATTCGTGTTATTGAATCTAACTTCATGTCATTGGATCGTGGACCATTCGATTGAACTATACACGTCATGCCACTGGATAGAACTTTCCCGTTCCCCGTTCCCCGTTCCCCGTTCCTCGATTCCTCGTTCCTCGTTTTAGAGATAGCCTTGAACAGCCTAGTTTGAAGATAAAGTCCTCAATCATAAAAATCAGTTCTAAGATCATTGTTTCTTTGTCATTTGTACAGAAAATTTGAACGATTTTTACACCTACCGCGAGATGATCAATTCAGTCATATTAGTATCGGGCCGAACAGCCGTTTATAAGAAAGCTTAGTATGTTCTAATCTGAGCTATAATTGTTTATTACTGTTCAAAATGTATTTTATTATAATCAAAAGTTTTCTATTTTCGGGCTTATCACGTTATCGTTATACGAACAACCTGTCCGTGTTGAAATCGAGCTTTTTTATATCACAGGTTATATTTTGTTTTGTGGTTGGAACTACAAGCGGTTCTATCAAGTTCTAAAAGGCAAATCTGAGTTCTGGGAGATGCAAGAAGGATACAGGAGAAGGAAATCATTGTCATTAATCAAGCCTATTTCGTATGAAAGTAGAATGATCTCTGGTTTCCTTGAAAGTAGTCACTTTTGTAAAGACACGTAGAGACTGCACATACTGTTGCCGTAGAGCAAAATCTTAATCATTTGAGTTTGGCGGGTAAAACACCGTTGTCAGCCTAGTCCCTCACGGCCAAAGTAGCCGTAGTAGCACCTCGCCGTAGCGTGTCTTTAAGTCCCTATTAAGGTGGCTGAAGACAGTTTTTGATACCTGTGTTTCATTCACCTTTTTCTCTAAAACACTTGATCCCTCGGTCGCCAAAAAATGGCAGCAAGCAAGTTAACAACACAAACGTTGGTTTTTCGATAGTTAAGGTTACAGTATACCTTCAGATCGGCAATTTTCTTCAAATTTTGATGTTTGGTTCAAAGTAATGGTCGAAGAGTAATCTCTAATTTCTGAAAACAAAATTGAAAAAAAAACTTAATATTGGCGGGGAAATGAAGGTTTTACGTTATGGCCGGAAGTTCCTTCTTGATTGACAGCCCTATAACGTGTACGCAATCAACCGAGACTACTTTCGCGGGAATATTACCTATATGGATACCACGAATTGGCTGGCTACTCAGTTAGTCAGCATTGTTAATCCAAGTATTTTTCGTATTAGGTGTAATTCTATTAAGTTATAAGTAAACATGAACCACGAAAAAATCTGTTTACCAGTTCGAAAAAGCAAAGAACGAATGAAAACACATCAATGAGTGAAGAAGCGAAAGTTGGCCACGCGGATGAAGCCGATAGCTATCGTATCAAGCGGGCAAAAAGATCGAGTCAAAAGTATAGAAAAGTTCTGTAAAAATTTGGGAACTCGACAGCGATAACAGCGACGTTTACAGTGACTCTTTTGATGAGTTCGATACCGATGAATCGTCCAACTCATTGAGATTCATTGGAATATTATCCATGCACATTTGCACCGCCGTGCTATCTTTTGCTCAGTTTGTTCTCGTCGTCCAGCCACTCTAGCGTTCGTATCCTTTTTCGTCTTCCCCATTTTGCCAGCCCAGCTTCAAGAAAAACCGAGCTACAGAAAAATTATCTTTCCGCCTTGAGCGCATTGCGAAACACAAGGGTTTTTTGGAGATTCACGCGTAAATTTCACCGCGAGTTAAGGTCATTCCACTGAAATAGAACCTGCACTGAGATTTTAGTGAAACTTTGCCTATTGATGGTTTATATTATAGGTACTGAAATTTTGAAATAAAAATGAGGGGTCCCCATGCTCGTTTAGGAGCAACAGCACCTTGTTTATACCCATAGAAATCCTTATAATAGCACCATGATTGTAGTCACGATTGCTTGCTAAATTCACCTTTCCCACGATTGCTTTTTGTTCTACACTGAAAATTGGTCCATATTTATTTTACACAGAGAAATTTAGTTCTCAATTCAAAACAACAGAAAAAAAATGATAGGTCACCATACTCGTTTGCGAGAAAATGACGATTTACCTCTATGGCGAGGTCCAGCTGTAAAGAAAAAAACGCCATTTTTTAATGCGCGCGCGCTAATCACGCGTGAAATTATGCGCAGTAGGGATGCGCAATGCAATACTTGGGAATAACCTTAATGGTGGTAAATTTTCCAAGCGCTGATTGGCTCAGTCATCTGAGAATCCAGTTGAAGGCGTTTGTGGGCAGAGTTTGTTTGCGAAGCAAGACATTTTTCTTAGAGCTGTTTTCTCGAGTAAATTTTTTCGCTTGAAGCAGACACTTTAAAGAGTTACAATTCAAAGGGGATTTGTTTGATTGCCCTCAAATTTGGACAGTAGCTAGATTAACATTTGAAAAACAAAAAGTGTCTGCGAATTGTTTATTTCGAAATATTGTTTCTCCGAGAGCAATTTTTGTACGCTCGCTTCACATTTTTTAAATCCTACTTCGAAAACGTCCTATAACTTTTTACAGCAATCGAATATGGCAAAACGCAGACACGCTTTTCTAGCGCTTTTTGTCCTGAAACCGAGGGAAAAAATAAATATGCGAAAAACAAAATTCGCTTTGACTTGTAGCTTCCAAAAGGTTATTAGGACGCTCGCATTTAGTGGTTGTGAAAAAATCGGCAGTTCATTTTATTTCAAAATTTTTGGTATGGTTTGACAGCCAGCTCTATAAGCTTTAATTTGATCAGGAGCCCATGGGCTCCTGTTTGATATGGGGTTTTAGGTATGTACAGTTTAAACCGGACGCGCTACGTCGCTTGGACGCGAGACACCCCTAAAGGTATACGGTAACCTTAAGCTGTCGTATGTGCTGTTGCCATGGCAACATGAATAAATATAAACGGGCCTTTAAAATCGGTTCAGTTGATTTGTAGAAAATCTAGTCATTGGATTTTCTTTATAATTTGCATGTATCAAGCTTGTAACGCTACTCACAAGTTAACACCATTTTGATAATGATTTAACAGAGAGATCTTGAATTATCCCTTGTTGAAGGTTTACTGGAATATCTAGAATTTCCTTTGCTAAAGTTCAATTTTTTTCAATACTCCAGTTACTTATTTCCTAACGTATTTTCGTACCAAATTTCGTGAAATTCTTATGGGTGGTTCTCGAGAAATAGGCGTATTTCCGAGAAAGCAATTTTTCATTCAATCGCAATTTTTCGACTTACTATGCATGCGCTGCATTTAACTGTGTTCTTTCGGTAACAACGAAAAAGCTGAGAATTGCTGGGTTCCTTGCATCGTTACCTTTTCTAACATATGTTTGTAACAAAAGATTAAAACCATCAATACACTACGCTCAATTATAGAGAAAAATAGCACAGATAGCGCGGTTGTTGAGTGAATAAAATGATCGCTCTATTGACGGCATGTTTGTTTTTTGCAATCCTTGTGCGCGCGCTGAATCGCATCATCAAAAGCGCGCGCGAAAACTGTGTTCGGCCACCTCAACTACACTTGTTACGGCAAGTTTTCGTCTCGCACCACCGCCGCGCTGTCAGGACACGCAGCCGGGAAAAAAATACCATTTAAATTGAACTTTATCTTAAAAAAAAAATTGTATTGTTTCACTTTCTCTCACGAACTATCTGCTAAACACGTCTGAAGTTTGCCATTGCAAAACAACAACAACAACAACAAAAAAACAACCAACATTGTTTCACTCATATCCACCTCATGCTTGCTCGTCGGGAAACCTGTGAAATTAAGAAGGTGCTAGCCCGACCGATCGTTTCACTAGTCCCGGACTATCGGACAGCCTTATCCGCGGCCTGATTAATTCTGTGAGACAAACCCGATCGAATGACGTTTTTGATCCAATGGCATGAAGTTCTATCCAGTGGCATGACGTGTATAGTTCAATAGAATGGTCCACGATCCAATGACATGAAGTTAGATTCAATAACACGAATGTGGTTTTCTGACAGAATGATGTGTTGCAATGACATGGAGTCCGATCCAATGACATGAAGTTTATGATCCGATTGAATGACGTATGATCCAATAAAATGCAGTCCGATCCAATGAAATGGAGTATATGATCCAATAGAATGACATATGATTCAATGGCATGAAGTCCAATCCAATGACATATGAAGTGTATTGTCCGATAGAATGACATAAGATTCAATGGCATGACGTTAATGGTCCAATGGAATGAAACTCGATTCAATTACATTTTTGTCCCAATTCCCCCTCCATATTGGGAAGCCTTTGCTGGCATCGGGTCCGATATTTTAAATGCACGGGCTCTGGGGACAAGATTGTGAGGATTGGTGCAAAAGGTGCAATATTTAGCTTGTTTTTGAGTTATTTTTTTGTAAAAAAAAAATACCTCTTAGTCGGCGCGTCGGGTATGTTATGGACGGGTCAATGGGTGAGTGAGTGAGTGAGTGAGTGAGTGAGAGATGTATGTATGTCACACCAATCAGATTGGATCTACTATAAACAGCCAATCAAATTTCTTGTTGTAAAGGTAAAAGGTATGTGAGAAGATTTGATCCTGATAGAGTTCAGAATGGCCATATTTATTCTTCTATAAAAGAGGAGAAAGTATTCATATATTGGGTTTACTTCGACATTTTCTGTGGGTTAGGCTGAGGATTTTAGTTAAATGAACGAGATGAGCCTTGAGGTTTAAAACAGTTAGTGAGTTAGTAGTATGCAAATGCAACGAGATATTTTTATTTTTAGTTACAAAGGTAACTTGATACTTTTGTTTTTCACAAGGAGTAAATTCAATTAGAAGTCACCAATCGTCGCGTCTAGTTCTTAGCACATGTTTTAGAGGGGACGAGACTTTAGATTTGAAACAGCTCTAACGTTTACAATAGTAAGTGCGGGTAACGATTATTTTGTTCTTGTGGCATGCAAATATAATGAGTTATTTTTGTTGTTTAGTTACAAAGTGTAATTTGACACTCTTGTTTTTCACAAGGGAGTAAATTCAATTAGAACGGACAAATCGTCATCACTCTTTCTCACGAGATGTTTGCTATCTTTAGTAACAAATGGTAACTTAACACTTTTGTTTTTTATATGTGAGTAAATTCAATTAGAGCTGACAAGTTATCGGCTATTGTTTCCAGGATATTAAACAGAAGAGAAGCTTTCGTTTCTGGACGGTTTTTACGTCTCTGCAGTAGCAGTTTAATAGTTTTGTTTGATGACGTTCATTTCAGTCCGATATTTTTAAAGGTAAAAAGTATGAAAACTGTTCAAATGTTCTTTGAAGACTGCGTGGCACCAAGTTAAAGTACAATTTAATTAAATCAGACTTTCAACGTGTCAGAGGTTTTTTTCTCTTTCTTTCTATTTTCAGTGAAGTTGTGTTGTGTTGTGTAAAAAGGTAAACTTACGACTCGTATAAAATGCAAAAAGGTCTCTAAATTAACTTGAGTATTTTTGAGCAAAAATTCCTCTTGGGGGTTGGAAGGGTTATGTGATTGGTGAGTGAGGCAGTTATGCATGTGCACGTGTCACACCAATCACAGTGCGGGTTGTATCAAAGAACGAATCAGATTGCCTGTTAGAAAATAAGATGGTATCTACATTAATCTGGAGATGTGTGAGATTACTGTAGTTTGTTCAGTCAAACATTTTATGGCTTACTATTTAGCTATCTTACCATGACCGATGTAACATCGCAGCCAAAAAAACTTGTCAAATTAACCAAATCATTACTGTATCATGAATGCTTCTATCTCCAACACTTCACACAAAAAAATAACTCTTGCACGCCTTGCGTGCCTATGTTTCCAATAACAAGCGTGGTTACTTGCATTATTTCTCCATTCTCGTCCCTATAGCCCTGTTTAGTGCAGAGTGCACTTTTGGGATGGTTTGGGGGTTGACGTTGCTAAAGCACTATGTCAATATGGCACTACGGCACTATGGAAATAAGGTGTAAACTTTAATGTTTGTTTAATTAATTAATTTGAATTAATTAATTAATTAGGTTGCAGCAAGGGGGGTTAGGATGGGGTAGGTACTTGTGAGCACTATGTAAAATGGGTGGTGCATGTACCTACCTTACTTCTTTGAATAATTCAAAAAGCTCTATATTTGTTTCAGAAAGCCCCTTGCTCTCCTTGTGGTACTTTTCTCTTTAGAACAAAACCAACATTTGCTCTAAACGCATGCGCTGATTAATAGGCGTTAGTGCCAACTACATATATCAGGTGCAAGATACATTTCATACAAGATTACACACTTTCTATCTATAGATCTATCTATCTATCTATCTATCTATCTATCTATCTATCTATCTATCTACACTAACTTTGAGCGCTTTTCCTTGTGGTAGAACCCTAATAAGTCATACGCGTGCGTTCTAGCATTGTTAGCACGATACAAGGATGTTACTGTGACTGCGTGTCTTTTGGAATTACGCCTAACTTGGTTCAAGAAATATCATCTATTGTTTCCAAACTACACTAGTGCGTTTATTTCATTCTTTAATTATTGTCTCCATCAAAGAGACCAAAATGTTCATACCTGTAGCCGAAACTCTCCCAAGTAAGTGGCATGAAACTTGTCAAATTGAACAAAAAACCCAGGAAACTGCTCAAATATTTCTGCAGACTCTGTGGCACCTACTGAAACCATAAATTTTATCAGTCTTTGAGGGGAATCATTCACCGATGAAGGATGTAATCTCAGTCAAGTAGCGTTGTTTACTTTCAATACCTCTCGTTGAAACGCTCCTCAGTTGTATTAATCAACATCAGTGTGTATTTTAAATTTAAGTGGTTTTATTGTTAATACCAAAGGTGGCAACAGAATGTGCTGTTCCGTGACAATTTGATAATTAGATTAGTTCCTGTTTATCGGTCAAAAGAAAATTTGTTTTAAATAAAAGCAAATCGTTCCTCTTCCATTTCTTCATCTGACATTCAACTTTCTTCCATTTATCTCCAGCTGTGAAAAGAAGTACTAGCACATCTTCCATGCATCTTCGAAAAAACAAGAGTTTTAGGTTACATACCTTTGCGAGGAAAACAAAAGTATCAAGTTACAAACGTTTTCGTGAAGAGTAAAATTGTCACGTTCGCAACGTAAATGTATTAGTTAATTTAAAATGAGCAAAAATCAACGTAAAACACTACAGTAAAATTCGAGAGCTGTCTTGACAAATGGTAATTAATTGTAAGTTTTTCTTGGACCGTGAATGAAAATACACACATCAAACATACACACTGCTAAGATTATGTCTCATCAAAATCCCTAGCTGACTAGCAAGGTCAGTACAAACCAGGAGTGAATGGTAGGGGTTATATAGGAACTGTGTCATGAGTACTGTGTCAGAGCTATGCATTACACTCTGCACTATCTGAGATTGTCTCACTAGTTGCTTCTCTTAGCCGGTGGGGCCTTGGTATGGGAATCGAAGGGCTCTGGAGACATGGGATTTTCAAATTAATTTGAATTTTTTGATTGGCTGTTTGAAAACAAAGAAATCTTGAATGGAAGTCAGAATGTTTGCGCAGATTGCTGGCACAGAAATATGAAACAGCTGTGACCGGCGGTGTTTAAAATGCAGGACATGGGTAAAAAGTCTCCCAATTCTCCATATTGTTTAACCAATGGCTCAACAATAATTATCGTCGCTGTTGGAACAAGACGGGTTGTTTTGGAAAGCCTGGTTGATATTTTTGGCAAAAAAGCAGCAAAGACCCAGAAATTTTAAAAGTGCTTGAGTTTTTGACAGGGTAAGAAATTAAGTTTGGTGATGGCTTACCAACAAAACTGTGGGAACCATGTACAGAAAGGTAAACAATATTAAAGAATTCTATTCTTTGTTGCTGGTATCACTTTCTTTGCAGGAATTGTCGATCGTAGGGTCTTGTGTGCAAAGAGTCTGTGGCTTGCAACAGGTTGGAGAATCACCTTCGTGGAGTCAGCACTCTATGGTGAGGTGAAAAAGAGTGAACTACGAAAGTGTTGAAAGTGGTGGGATGTGTCTTTTCGTTGAGGGCGATCAACATCACAACAGAAATCCCCCTCAGTTTAGACCTATTGTTCCCAAGAATAACACAACTGCACTACAGCGTCTTCCACAATTTTAAAAAGTTGGAACCATTTATAAATGTGGGCTTAGGGTTGGTGTTTCAGAAAATATGTCTAAAATTTATTACTGAATTGTGCTTGAAGGAAAGTGGAGTGTAAATGGTTTTGTTTCCTGGCGAATAATTGTTAGCAAATTTTTTTGCTTTGCCATCAATGGAAGGAACTGTGGGAAGGCCAATAAGTGATTTCCACTTTTCTTTGCTGGCCCCAATCTCCAAACGGGGAAGTGGAACTGATGATGATGATGATGATGATGATGATGATGAGTGAATGATGTTTCAGCTATGTACTGATGCAAAAAGTTAGGAAGTGTTCCTTTTGCAGTCAGGTACAATTAAATGATTTAGGCAAAATTAAGGTTTTAAAAACCAGGTCTCAGCAACGCATCAATTTCAAAACAAATCTGTCAGTGCATAAAACTATACACAAAAAATTGTCAACTCTGATATATGTGCAACTGAAAACAGACATTAAGATATTCTGTTTGTGTTTACCGCCTTACAACTAATCAGTGAGAGACTCGCAATCAATCCCCCAAAATGAAGAGACCTTTTTACCAACATTGAGGGTAGAAAAATATATCCGTTTCTTCAAGCCTCATATAACAAATTTGGAGCAATTTGAGTTTTACTAATAGATGACTTGATTTTTTCATTTCATGGGTACTTAAAAAAATAGTAACTGAGGAAACATAAACAATAATAGTCTTATGAATAAAGTTTAAAAGTTAACAATGGATTAGAAAATATACAGTGTGTCCATCACTTACAAAACAGGGGCTAAGCAATGAAATTTTCACCTTTCAAGAACAAGTGGTCAACCTATAAATTTCTCCTTACTGTAGTAGTAATACATTTTGAAGCAGACAGACCAAGTTAAGAAAATCATTAACCAAGGGAGACTGTTTCAAGTTCAAATTTTCCAACTATATTGTCAATATACAATGTCCACAATGACAGTATGTAAATTGGAGTAAATGACTGTAGGAGGCATCGTCTCTCTCATAACTTGTAGTTTTGCTATGTACAGAAGAAGCAGCCCTTTGATTTTGTCATCACCAGTGTGTGGTCATGTTGAACATGTGTAGAAAATGTTCTGCCTATTGGGGTTCACTGCAATGATTTCTGGATCCACCATTCAAAGGGAACTTGATGTATAACAATTTTTATTTGCTCAGCTACTGTTGCAGTTAGTGCAACTACAGGCACCTTTGCAAATATGGAAATGATGATCACACAAACAATACCACCATTCACTGTAATAATAAAATTCCACCCTCAATTAGAGAAGGTGGGGCAAGACTAAATAAAGAAGCTAAGTTACATTTCTTGTACACAAAAAGCCATCTACAAGAAGACATGTTGAGTATTTCAAAAAAAGGTACATTTTATTTGTCGCATTCTTTGGCCCCAAAGCATATCTGCTGAGCAAAATTCATTCACTTACAAAGCCTTATATTATACTGTAGTAAATGGGAATAGTTCAAGACAGATATTAAATACTTGCCATCCTACGAGATATGCTTCATCAATCACCACAGCTCTCATATTGTGTCTCACATCTTTACAATCCCATAACTTCCTTTACTATACATTGTAGTCACCATCTGTCTTCTCATTGGCTAAAAAGCCTACAGTTAATTCTGGGAAACAGTGCAACCTACAGATTATTCACCAATCTGCTAGCAGATTACTGAATAATCTGTAGGTTGTGCATGCAATGCATGATTTCCAAGAGTTATTTTCTTTAAAACAATGCATAATTAACAAATTGACATTAGTTTTTTATGCGTCTGTCCTCTTATGATGATACATTGCATCTTAACATCTCAATTTGTTATCACAATAACAATACCCCAAAATGGTCAAATGCCGGGAATAATTGAGGGGAAAAGATGCGTAAACTTGCCGTAAACAAAGATAAGTGAATTTTATTCAAAATGACGCGAACATTGTCAATAGGTTTTCTCGCTTTTTGATTGGCTACTTAAAAAAGTCCATAACATCTCATTGGTTAAAAAGTTGACAGTTTGACAGCTGAAAATTGAACTTGAAAGCTTGCGTAAATTAAAATTTATCCATCTGTACTCTTATTGATGATAAAAATGAGCCAATCAACGCACGAGAAATCAGACAGTCATTGTAAAATAAAACAATTATGAGATTCCGTTTTTGTGATATCCGAAATAATCAAGGTCTCCCAAATTAAAGTGTTATCAGCCTCAGCCTTCGGCTTCAGCTGATAACACTTACCTCGACCTTGATTACTCTGGATATCACAAACACCTCATCCAATAATTGTTTATAATTTTCCAACAAATATGCCTCCGGGTGGCCATAAATTATTGGATACTTCGATTGCTTGATATCTTGATATCTTTAACTTAACCTCGCTCAATGACTCATTCCGAACAATTAGAAAGCTGACCTGCAAATCGTTTTGCTTCACGGTCTGATCTCGCATTTAAAGGCGAAACAACCAAAATAAATTTAACGATACAGTTGATCCATGCCAGGAATCAAAAACAAAGGGCATTAACTGAAAAATCAATGACCGTTGCCAAAGGAGGTACGAAAATAGTGTCTTTCTCTAAAACAACAATGTTCCTTATCACCTCTTTCTCTTCTACACTGACGGAAGCATTCTCCAAATTGATACCATTCGAGGCCTCGAATCCAGCCTCGACGGCCGCCATTGTCAATCCAATACACTATATAGAAACATCACGACTGCTCACGACTGCATACATGATGACCGGAAGTCGTAGAATCTGGGACTTTCTGTCGCCCTTCGATTCTGTGCCAAGGCCCCGCCGGCTAAGAGAAGCGAAAAGGGCTATGGGGACGAAAATGGTTATATCTGAAGCCTGAACTTTATCCTTAATCGTTAATCCGGCGTCTGGTTACGGAATCTGAAAAGGTATGAGCACGTTTGTCCATAAAACTAATGTCGACGTTCTTAAGGTTTAGGATCACGTTTGTCCATAAAACTAATGTCGACGTTCTTAAGGTTTAGGATCACGATTAGAGAAAGATCTTGCGAATGTTGATTACTTATTCTCAAACAAAACTCTACAGCCAAAAAAAGATTCTGGAGTACAGAAGGAAAACTTGGTAAGGCAACTCTGGCTAATTCCATGGATAACAACTCTTGTCTTGAGCCTAAGGATCAATTTTATTTCATTAACCTTATTTCTAAGAAACAAGGATTATTTTGACAGTGAAAGCTTTGATCTCTGTGGGTTGAAAACTAGTTAGCTATCCACAAGTCATTTTGAATATGCATGGTTCAATTCCACCTGTTATCATCTCCCCCCAGGCATACCCCCGGGGATGTGGCATTTTTTTCTTAATCGGTGCACGGCCTATTCCCTGCCCCCAGGCACAAAAAAGGAGACAATTCCCAGCAGGTCTCTGTAAAATGTGGACCGGATGGCGGCAAATGGTGGTGGCGGATGGCAGCGGCAGATGGCGGATAGTGAATTGAAAAATGCAGATGACAAAATGTGGATGGAAAAATGTGGATGGAAAAATATGGATAGAAAAATGCAGGTGTAAAAATGTGGATGGAAAAATTCTAAATGACAATGTGGGGATGATAAAAGCCTGATGAGGGGAAATTAACTGCGATGTTGATTGTTTTCTTGGCGGCAGTTGATTTTCAATATTTTTAGGTAGGGAGAAGTGGAATATCTGTCAACGGAATTCTATCATCACATTAAGAAAACTCTTGTTTCCTCTGATGGCTGGCAGTGAAAATATCTGTGAGATTGATGCCCTTTTTGGTGGGCTAAAAGGTCAAAGAGAAGAATAAACTATTGTCTACAGAAGGAGTTATGGTATGGTTTATGATTACTTGTAAAACCTTCATTCAATCCTGAAATATTTTTGGCATCATTTTTTTTTGTCATTTTATTGACGCATGCCATCTCTGATATAGCGGAGTTCACCGGAAAGAAAGCGCAGTGCTATTTTTAGGGCTTCTATATTAGGTAGAATTCAATTTCTTTGACTATTTTAACTGCATGAAATCTGTATCAGAGCAAAATAAGGAGAAAAACCTGGACAAACACTCTTTAAAATGCGCTCTGTACCAGTTTGATATAAGTTTGATTGACCAAGCACAGGTAACTTTCACCGGTCTTTGAGGCGGTCTTTGAGGTCATGTTGTAGAGTCTTTTGCATATGCAAACGCTCCATGTGCTTTGCAAACTTTTCAACTAGGGTACAGTGGGACGCGATTGGTTACTGTAGTGACATTTAATTTGACAAGGTCTGTTTTCTGAAGTGGAAATTTTCCTAAGAGTAGTCAGTGAAAGTCCTTTGATGCAGTAGTGAGAGAAGAATGGAGTCTGATGATAAAGAAAAGTCTAGTCTTATTATTTGATCAAGGCTTTTCATTTTGTGATTGAATAAAAAAATATTGGACTTCTCCTGACCTAAATTCTTTATATAGCCTAGTTTATTTACAACTAAAACTATAAGAAAACATTTGTAATATTATAAAGGACACAAACGGAGTAAAACAAAATACACTTTACTCTAACTCGACACGATTACAACTGAACTTCAAGCTATTACAGAATACTAAATAAACTAAAGCACAGCGGGAACAGGTCCCTAGAAGCACGTGCTAAAGCATATTATAACACCCTCCCTTTTATAGATAAGGAAAAGAAAACTAGCTTATAAATACACAATACGAATAAGCATGAATTGATAAAGAAAGTAACTGAGCTCTGTGATAACGCTCTAAAGGTCTTAGTGTTTTAAGTGTTCTTAGTGTTCATGGCTTCATGTCAAAACAAAGTCATTTAAGTGTTTTGGTGGACGTCACTGACGCACTGATCGTCTAAGCACCAGCTTGGGTGGTGACATCACTGCAGCTGAAGGAACTTCCAAGCCACTCAGAGACGAACTTCCTTGACTCGACGTAGGTAGACTAACTTCTCCAGAAGAACTTGTCTGCAACTCGTATGACTGTGCAAAAGAGGGAGCAGGCACCTCTGGTACCTCAGTAGATATCTTATTAGGTATCTCATCTGTTAATGGCGGTGATGGCTCATTTGTCAAATGTAGGTGAACACGGTTGCGACGCACAACATTGTAAGGCGTCTCGACCTTGTACAATCTCTTGTCCAGTCGCTTTCGTACAATTCCTTTCTGCCATTCGCACTTGCCCAAAAGGAGCAGTTTCAGTCTCACAGTATCTCCTCTCTTTAACGGATCCAGATCAATAGCCTCTCTGTTGTAATACTGAGCTTGTTGCTGTTTGCGCTGTTCAAGCTTGACTTGGCACCGCTCATTGTCTGGAACTGCCTGTGGTGCAAGCAGGTTAGCTGTCATTGGTAGTTGACTTCTAGCCCTTCTGTTGAAGAGGCGCTGTGCTGGACTAATTTGGATACCGGCAGATGGGGTGTTACGATGATTGAGTAAGGCTAGAAAAGCATTAGATCCACTGGACTTGCACTTTCTGAGAATTTTCTTTGCTTCCTTCACTGCACTCTCTGCTTTACCATTTCCTTGGCTGTGGTGTGGACTGCTGGTCAGATGTTCAAAGTCCCAGTCTTTCGCGAATTTCAGGAAATCGTATGACGAAAATTGTGAACTGTTATCTGTCACCAGCTGCTTGGGAATACTATGGTGTGCAAAGTGGGCCTTTAACTTGCTCCACCATGGGCGGTCCTAAGCCCGGCTGAGAAAGGACGAAGGTTGGGCATAGGGTTAGCACCTCTACCCCGTAAAAGCTATGCTGCTACAGAAACACCAATGATGAATTGACAAACTCCACAAGTTCTGGGAGAAGAAGGGCTTTCCTCGCGAAGGTGCATGACGAGTTGCAGGGAAAACTGAAAGGAACCTGCAATGCTGACTACCCTTCTGTCGACCAGGAAAACCTTAAACATAGGAACTTGGAACATCAGAACAATGTTTGAGTCAGGGAAGACCACGGAACACCTGGCGGTGGGAGTTTGAAAAGGACATTAAAAGGACTGGACACACATGGAAACATCTTGAAAGGATAGCTCAGGACAGGGGAGACTGGAGAGTTGTTATTGGTGGCCTATGCTCCGGGAGGAGTAAAAGGGCCCAAGTAAGTAAGTAAGTTATCTGTCACCAGCTGCTTGGGAATACTATGGTGTGCAAAGTGGACCTTTAACTTCCTGATGACACACACCGATGAAGGAAATCTTAAATGGTCCAGTTCAAAGAAATCGCTGTAATAATCTGAGGTGACTTAGTAGGTTTTTCCTTCAAGCTCAAACAAATCTGCAGCCACTCGTTGCCAGGGTCGATTTGGTGTCTCAGGGGACATCATTGTTTCCTTGACTTGACCCCGCTCAAACTCTCGACATGCCTCACAGGTTGACACATAGTTCTTAATGTCAGCTGTCATCCCGGGCCAACAGAGACACTCACGGACTTTGTTTAGACAGCCATTAACCCCAAGATGTGAGTTGTGAATTTGTCTTAACAGCTCGCTCCTTGATGCTTGTGGAACCAAGATGCGTTCTCCCTTAAAGATGAGACCGTCCTGGATCGACATCTCATCACGCATGTTGAAGTAAGGAGAAATGACACTAGGCATGTTACTCTTATACTCTGGCCAGCCCTTCTGAATCACGGCTTTCAGCACTTGAAGAGAGTCATCTGCTTCAGTATCTCGCTGAATCTGCACAAGCCTTTCTTCCGATACAGGCAAATACTTCATCATGTTGATTGTCTCGAACTCATTCTCGTCTTGCTCACTGGCAGGGCGAAATGCTCTCAAGAGGGTATCGGCCAGAAACATCTTGCTTCCCTTCTCGTACCTCACCTCTAGGTCATACTTCTGAAGACGAATTATCATGCCTTGCGAACGCTTGGGGCACGGTGCAAGGGCTTCTTGAAAATTGATTCTAGCGGCTTGTGGTCACTAAAAACAATAGTCTTATTGCCACACGTGTAGTTGTTAAACTTCTCCACGGCGAAAACAATCGCAAGCATTTCTTTTTCCATATGAGCATAATGGGTCTCAGTCTCTGTTAGTGCACAGCTTCCATAAGCAATGGGGTGACCGCCTTGCATCAGGGCTGCACCAAGACCAGCTTGACTGATGTCACATTGCACTGCTAATGGCTCCCCAGGCTTGCAGTAGGCTAGCACAGGAGCAGATGCGATAAGGCTCTTCACTTCACTCCAAGCACGTTCTTGCGTGTGGACCAACACCATTCAACATCTTTATGGGTAAGGTCGGGTAGTGGCTTCATTACGTCATACAGGTTTGGCAGGAAACGACTGAGGTAATTTACCATACCATTCAAACATGACACATCTTCAGGCTTTTCTGGTCGCGGCATTTCTGTAATTGCCTTGACTTTCTGTGGATCTGGCTTCAGGCCCTCTGATGTCAGAACATGTCCATGAAAAGGGACTTCCTTACACTTGTATTCCAATTTCGCGTGGTTGAGCTTTATGCCCCTCTGCTGCCACCTTTTCATTAAATCCTCCAGGGAACTATCGTGGTCAGCATCATCTCTTCCATAGATTAGTACGTCATCCGCAATACACTTCACACCAGGCAGGCCTAACAACTCTTGATTCAAATGCTTTTGAAATATCTTGCTCGAGACACACAGCCCATGCGGTAAATGAAGCCAGCCGTATCTCCCATGGGGAGTTGCAAAAGTTGTCAACGGACTAGACTCATCATCCAGCTCCAATTGCCAGAAAGTGGATGCGAGATCAACCTTTGTAAACACAGGAGCAATAACTTTCAGATCCTGCAACCTTTTGAGTTCTGCCTTGAATTTTTCCTTTACAGATACAGGTACTTTCCTGGCTGGGAGAACCACTGGTTGACAAACTGGATCAACTTGCAGATGAACCTTTCCGGGTAGCTTGCCAAGGCCATCATCAAATACATCTGGGTATTTGTTAGTAAGATCGTTTTCTAAATTCTCCACAACGCTAACAAAGTTCTCCTTGTGTATGGTCAACAGACCCATCTTCTCGGTAGCGTTTAAACCCAGGAGTAGAGTTAGATTCTCCTTGATGACTAAGAGGTAAGGTAAGGTAATTTATTTTACGTCAAGAACACGGGGAGTGGTTGCCCAAGTCTCCCGAGCTAGGGGCTCATGATAAAAGTATTTGACATACATGTTAAAAAAAGATTTAAAAACTATATATTAAAAAATACAAAATTATCATACTATTAATATCTTAAAAAATATGCGTTGAAAATACAATATTAAAAAACGATAAAAGAATCTCACTTTATACCTTGTATTAGTTCGGGGATTAACAATGGGCAGAGCACATGTCCCAACAGGCTTGACCCTGGTGCCATTCCACATAATGAGGGACTGGGAACAAGGCTCGAGATCCACACGTTTCACATGTTTACATGGCACAATGTTGGCACTGGCTCCACCGTCAATTTGAAATCTCACGGGTTTCTGCTGAACCAGCATCTGAGCAAACACAGCTTTATCCTTCATAGCTTGAACTCTTACAACACTGATCTCTTCCAAGTCTTCGTCGCTCTCAAAGGCGTTAACCGCGGCATCTTTGCACCCTTTCGCAAAATGATTCTTTTTGTTGCACTGCTTACACACTTTGCCCCACGCAGGACACTTCTTTCTCTCAGGAGTATGTTCATAGCCACAAAACTTGCACGAAATTTTCTTTCCCGACTGTCCATCCAGAGTCGGAACTTGAGGCTTCTTTTTCTTAGACTGACCTGGTTTATGTTGTCCACTGGTTCCGATAGCGACTTCATGTGCAGCGCCATAACTTCTTCGCTGCGGCAGATATCGATACACCGATTCAAAGTGAGATCTCAAATTCTCAGTAGGTTCTTGGTGGTCTGCTCATCTTTAATACCAAGCACAATGCGATCACGGATAAGACTATCGTGCAAGCAGTCACAAAAGTTGCATGTCTTAGCCAACGTTTTCAGCTCAGCAACGAAACAATCGACCAACTCGGTTGAAAGCTTATCCCGCTTATTAAAACAGTATCGCTTGTAGATCTCATTGACTTCTCCGATGCAGTGTTTCTCCATTTTAGCCATTACCACTCGCCAATTATTTGAATCCTTGCCCTCGGTGTAGCTAAATGTTTTGATAACTTTCAAAGCTTCATTGCTGATTGTGTGATTGAACATAGCAAGCTGATATTGAGGGCTTTCTTGATCTAGCCTAGAAATAACAAAATAGTTGTTGTACTTTTCCTTCCAAAGCTTCCAATTCTTGGCTACTCCTCTGCTGGGCTGCAAAGCAAGAGGTTGAGGCGGTGAAATTTGATGAAACATTGGTGACTGGTTCGTTGAAGGTTGAGCAACTGTAGAAGAGCTTCCACCGGTTCCACTATGGCCTTCCTCATCGCTCATGTCGCTGACAGTTTAATTCGTCGACGACCAAGAGAAACTAGACCAATTTTCTGCTCGCTGACACCGTGTAATATTATGAAGGACACAAACGGAGTAAAATGAAATACACTTTGCTCGAACTCAACACGATTACAACTGAACTTCAAGCTATAACAGAGTACTAAATAAACTAAAGCACGGTGGGAACAGGTCCCTAGAGGCACGTGCTAATGCATATTGTAACAACATTATAAGGATTTTATCATCCGCATATTGTCAATCACAATTTTCCATCCGCATTTTGTCATCCGCATTTTTCCATCTGCATTTTGTCATCCGCATTTTATCATGTGCATTTTTCATCCGCCATCCACCGCCATCCAGTCTGCACAGAGACCCAACAATTCCCCACCCCTGGAACTCGTATCTACCTCAACTATGTCTGTACAGTATGTGCAATAAATAGGGTGGCAATGTTGGTTGCTGTACAATAACAAAAACAGACTTTTTGTCAAGAGCGCAACGCTTTTCTAGAGTTTATTGAACGAAGAATACTATGTAGAGCAATATATATGGAGTGCGCAGTTATTTTCCCTTTCACCTTTCGGGCTAAACAAAAGACAAGAATTTCATTCAAAAAATTGCATCTGCTTTACTTAATTTTAGCAGACTTTGGGCAATGGGTTGTGAGTTTCCTAAGGTGCATTTTTAACACTGAATTTTTTTTTTAACTAGTTGTTGTGTATGCACTAACTAAATATTGTCATGCCAAGGAGGTGTCATATCACAAAGTCACACAATAGTTATGCAAATTTAGCTCATAGAATCCCTCTTCAGTTATATGAAATGGGTTAGAACATAAACAAGTCTGCAACTATAGTTTTGGGCGAGCAAGAAGATTTTCATGCTCTCAAATTCAATGTGAGCTTTATAATTTTGCTCACAGACTAAAATTTCGAGTTTGTTCTTTGAGGGTCTCCTATACCCCTTTGTGAAACTCAGTCGCGTAAAAATATTTGGCTTTTTCACGTGTCACGAATAATATCCAACATTAGTTCACACTCATGCGAAATTGGAGACGATTCCGTGTTAAATAAAAATAAAAAAACAAATTCAAGAATTAATATTTCAACTTCTTCCTACCTGTTTATAAAGCTTTTTTTTTTCCTCCTAGTTTGGCTCTTCAATTGAGTATTACAATACAATACAGTAACTTTACTTATATAGTGAGTATATACAAAGCTCTATATCGCATTACAGCCATGAAAATAACACTAAATATGATAATTTAAACTAAAATAAAGTATTCATCTAAATCACAAAACAGGTCTGTCAGACCTCTCCTTGTTTTGCAAAGACATAGATGGTTGTCTTAATTCCACACTGCCAAGTTAAGTTCGAGTTGAACTTTTAGTTGCACAACTTCCAAAGGAGTCACATTTCAGTTTTGACTCCTAATTCACGCAACCCTTTACTGGTCTTTGCTGCTAGTCCTTTCCAGAAGAAGAGGGCCTGATTGGTATATATTCATGTTCCTTTAGTGCATTTCTGCATTCCTCAGTAGAATTTCGAACAGATGTACATTAGACAGTATACTCAGTACACTTGCAAGGAATAATACCTGTACCTATGAGTTATAGAGATTGGAGTTGCAGTAGCCTGATGGTTAGTGCCCTGTCTAGACACTGGATTGATCAGTCCAGGTTCAGGTCCTGGCCAAGGCACTGCATTGTGTTCTTAGGCAAGGCACTAGTGCTTTTCCTCACCCAGATGAATAAATAGTAACAATGATTACAATGGTGGGGATTAACCTTGCAATGGTTTCTTATCGCTAAGGCATGACTAATTGGGATAAGCTCCAAATTTGCCTTAACAGAGATACCAAAGTCTCTGAAGCACCATATTCACATAAGGTTGCTGGCTGATAAAACATCTTTTAACACCAAAATTTGATTTCTAGGGTTGTCCTGGGCATAAGCGACAATAGATGACTAATGTCTTATTTGTTTAGAAACCATTAATGGTCTATTTTAGGACTTTCATTGATCCATGTGAAGTCCGTTTAATGTCAAAACCCCAGCACAGCTGTTCCAAAACAATTCATACATTTTCAAAACTGTAAAATTGTTGGACATTCATCACTCAAAAACAAAATGGTTCACAAATTGGGTTTACTTCAACTCTTCATTCATGGGACACGGTTAAATAAACAATATTTGTTCACGTGGACATAATAAATCTTGCCATCTTTTAACTCGAATCAAAAAAAAAGAAAAATTTCAAACCACTATTCATGAGAACATAAATAGCCCAGTCATGCTTCACTTAAAAAGTATAGAGGACCCTCTTCTTTTGTTCGCATATTTGGTTCGTGCAGAGTAGGTGTCAAATCAAAGTCACACAACAGTCATCCTTTCTGGCCTTGAGAAAATGTTAGGGTCAGGTACGCATATACATACGAGAATTGCCTCTTTATACAAGGGGACGTGTAACAAAATCTATGTATGCAAGTGAATATATGAAATATATTAAATTTGACCTCCAGAGAAAGATGTAAAGACATCAATTATCATGGCAGTTTTGTACATAGCTTAAGCAGTTGTAAAAATAAGACCTGAAAAATTCAGGCTTAAGGAGGATTTGTACAAGCCAAAATTTAAGCATGTTCTTTTGTTTACATATTGAGTTTATGCTGAGTTATGGTATTGGTGGGCGTTGATTCTGAGAAGGTGTCATCAAAAAGTGACCTAACAGTAATGCTAATGAGTCTCATAAAACTCTTTTCTAGTAAGAAGAAGCACGTTGGAGAATAAACAAGTTTACAACTATAGTTTGGTGAGTGAGAAGATTTTCAAGAACCCAAATCGATTGTGAGCTTTAAAATTTTGCCTTCAGGCTAAAATTTTGAATTTATTTTTTGTTTGCTTTTTGGGTTCATGCTCAGCAGGTGTAATGTCACACAACAGTCATGCAAATTGTTCTCTAGATAGAAGTAACATGTCGGAGAATAAACAATGTTGTAAGTGTAGTTTGGATAGTTAGCGTTTGTCACTTATTTTGTGGTGAAACATTTTTCTCAATTGTTTGGAGGACTGCCAAAAGTTTTGAGTGTGTTCTTTTGTTTTCATATTGCATTCACATCAAAAGACTTAGAGACTTGTCGTAGTTGGTGTCATATCACAAACGTGCGCAACTGTCACACAAACTTAGCTTGAAGAAGTGTACTGTAGTTCTCGAAAATGCATCAGGGAATGAACAAGTTTGCAAGTACATGTATAGTTTGGAAAATTAGGGTGGTTCATTAATTTTGTGTTGAAGAATTGTTCTCAATCATTTAAAGGTTGGCAACACAACTGTGACTTAGATGTTGTGAATGGCTGCTAAAAACAGAATAGAGCTTTCATGGAATTTTTTTGATCATTTTAACAATATATGTTTATAGTTGTTTAGTTAACCACTACAAATAAACAATATCTGTACTGTCAGAAAAGCAATTGAATATGGTTCTCCAGTGGCATAGCAAAAGAATATAATAACAGTTCTAAGCAGTCCAGTTCCAAATATGGATGTGGTAGGTGTCTACTGTTCAAAAACTAATGTTACAGTTTCACAGAGCCCTTACTCATCTTCATAACTAAGTAGTATCAGATACCACAATACCCACCATACTAAGTGGAGATTTCAATATTAATCTAATGCAAGACACAACAGGCCAAAGGACTCTCAAAAAATCACTGATAACAAACAGAGGATACACACAATTAACCATAAATTATACCACTGACTACCATACACAAGTAGATCGCATTTATACCAATGTACCACAACTCATGCAATTTTCAAGTACCCTAGAGTCATACTACAGAGATCATAAGTGGTGTTAGCCTATATTCATTTCCCTAAAAGCTCTGTGATTCATATTTTCAAACTCACCTAGATATATCCTAACACCAATATCCAGTACAAAAGTAAAATTGATCTCTATCACTGCCTACTAATTCATAGCTTGTTTCATGTGAAACTTTTACCATTATGTAGCATTTATTTTTTTATCTTTTTATATAATACATTTATTCCATTTTTAGTATTGTTGTACAATTGAACATTGTGCAGTTCCAGAAGATATCCATACTCCCCCTACCGAAGGGATTGGAATTTCCTGAGGTGGGTGGGTTGGGGTTTCTGCAAAATTGTATGAAGCTTAATTAGAATATCCAGAGGGGTGGAGGCGTCTTAGGAAAAAATCCCTTCCGTTGAGGAGGTATGGATATTTTCTGGAACTACACATTGTATTTTTGCAATATAAATATTGCTATTATTATTATTATTATTAATGTTATTATCATTATTATTATTATTATTATTGTCACCATCATTATCATTATTGGCTGAGCTATCGCACACTATCAGCCATTAATTAGTGTGCGGTAGTTGTAGGTTGAAATAAGATCTTTTCTTGTTTCCTAGGAGTTTCGGGGGAACATTTAAAAAAAGAAGGGTACATGTAATTTCACTTCAGAGTCCAGATATTCATGCTTTCTGGACTTTCAAAACTCAAAATTGTTGAAAAAAATTGATGAGCACGTGTAATTGAGTACAAAATTCAAATGACAATACAGTTTTCACAAATAAAACGTGAAGTTTCATACAAAGTATTCATTCACTCATTCATTCTGTTTATTTGCCTTTCTACTTAATATACAGTATTTATAAATATTTTAATGTGAGGCGAGGTGACCTCTAGAAACCATCAGGCTTTTAGTTGAGGCCACCTCGTACATAACAATATGGTTGCATAAATGGTGCAACAGTGTGCAGCTTCGCCAGTTGATAAATGATTGGAAATGGTTAATTGAAGGAAATTTTAGTTAGAATATGTACTTGTACTATTTAAACAATTAGATATGTTCTTGATTTCTATGAGCAGGGTGATAGTTGAGTTGACCTTAATTGGCCTCATCAACTATCACCTCAGAAATCTCGAGCTCATTGATGTAATTGTTAAATAGAAAATAGTGGTCCATTTTCTGACAGAATTATATAACAAAACTTTACTGTCTGTGAATAGGTACAAATACCTTATGAACGTATGAACAGCTTAATGTAAAAGCCTACTTTAGGCTTATTTATAAAACTGAGAAATTTATCACCGTATTATGGTGATAAATTTTTCAGTTTATATATAACCTGTTCATATTCTTTGAGACTTATCCACATGATATTCCTAGATAAGCTTAATATGCACCTGTGGGTTTATGTTACTGTGAGGAGGAATTTTCCTTTGTATCTGTGTGTTACACAGGTTTTGGATGTGTGAAAATTTTGTTTGTTTTGTCTGGTTTCTTACTATCTTACAGCTTTGGTTGCTTGCTTTTTAAGGCCACTGTGTTATCAAGGATAGGTGTATCTTCATCTTTCACGGTAAGAAATAGTGGTTTTTCCATTTTCCAATTGATTCCAGATTGCGTTTCACTGTCCAAGTACAAGTGAATTAGTTTCACCTTGGTAACATTTCCGTGCTCTATTTGGGTATTCTTATAGAGAGGAAAACAGTGAAACTGACACTCATGGAAGTTGCTTTGGAAATATGCAAAAGGTGCAAGATAAGGGGTTTCAATTATACATTTCTTTTCTGTATTTCCAGCCACTAAATATATTTTTGTTTCATTTCTATATAAATTCCTGTATTTATGTTGTTTCACAATATAATATACTGACTCTAGGACTGCAGTGACATTCTAGTGAATGACCAAAAGGAAAATAGAATAATATCACAAGTAATCTCAATCAATTAAGTTTACCTCTCATGGTAAGAAATTGAGGTGGTTTTTAGCCATTTTTTATTTGATTCTGGAATCTGCTTTCTCAGTACAAATGACAAATGAATTAGTTTGTTATGATCGATCAGAATTGATAATCCTATCCTAAATTGTGTGATCCTTCATTCCAGGGCCTCCCTGTAAACCACTTTGGTAACGGAAGTTTCCTGGCTTCATGTACATGCACGTACGTATTATTACTATAATTGGACATCATTACAAGTAGAACCAATGTTAAAATTTAATATCTATCCTTTGTTATCTACACCTTACTGAACCTTCTTTTCAAATATTGATCTGTATGTAATTGTGAAACTGGATAAAAAGTTTGTCATGTCAAAACTTAGGCTGAATTACATTTACATCAGAGCAATTAAGCCCCTTGAGATGTACTTCTTTGAGTTTGATTTTTTTTGTAATGGTGACCAGTTGACTGAAATTTGGTTTGAGTCATCCTTTTGACAGAAGATCGGCATCTATGATTAATAAGTATATTTGCTATCAGTTATGATTATTAATCTGGGATTTTACGATTATTAACTGTAAAAGCTGCCAAACCTGCTCATTAATAATAATTATTGTGGATTTTACGATTATTAAGAGTAAGAGATGCATTTTACGATTAATATTCACAAAGTATCACCTTTTATGATTAACAAGTCAAATTTGTGCATCTTGTGATTATTAAAGGTGAACAATTCACTCCAGAAATAAACACCTGTTTTCCTAACTTTTGCATGTACACCATACAGTACAATAACACTCAAAAGAGTAAGTTACATGTACCACCTCTCATCTTGTTTCTCCTTTCTGTTGAGATGCATCTTGTGTGTCTCAAGAATTGCTGGAGCATTTACAATTAATGAACTTAGTGATCGCATAATGTTCAAACAAAATCAATGGTAAGGCCATTTACATGCATGAATTTTTTAATAAGTGTTTTCTTAAGTACAATCTGAAAAATATCAATTTACTAAAATAAAATATCTAAAATAAAATTTCAATTAACGAAAAGACTCCTCTGGTATAGGGATAGTAACAATCTTGTCATTCCCCTGCATCCTGAACGGCTCTGTAATATTTTGATGTTGTGGTATAGTAAGTAATGCACATTGCTGTAAACTCGTAAATTTGTAAGTAATTGTAGTGCTGTGTGTAGCATTTGTATTGTAAGAATTGTGGCTGTTGTAAGTAAATAAAAAAAATACACTGGATAGAATTAAAAAAAAAACATATTGATCGCAAGAAGCAGATGTACATGTACCTTATATCAAAGACAACTGCTCCATTTAGGTACCAAAAAAAGTTTGATCAACTGCGTGTACATGTATGTATTGATCTCTCGTTCTATTCGTTTCGAACAAATGTATTTTATGCCCCCTTCCATTGAATGGTTTTCAATCATATTGACTACATGACTGATTTAAGCCAACAGTCGAGCTCTGTTTGCTAGAGCGCTTAAAGTAATGACAGCAACCTGCTGGGATAATAATTTGGCCATGTGTCGTGGCCGCTTTTAATTGATAAATTACTAACTAATAATTAACTGCATCATAACATAATAATCATTCATAAAGTATATAAAGTCGTCATACCAACGATTTAAAAGTAATTTAAGCTCTAGTAAAGGTGAGGGCCACGAAAAAGGCCAGAAGGACGCTGTTAAGCAGCCACCCCTACCCGAAGACTGTTGGCAAACTCTGAGACATCATAAATATAAACGAAGCTTAATGCCAGAAAACATTAAGGATGTGACAACACAGCACCTGCATGTGTTATCTATTGCACTAATTCATAGCTAGGGTGTTGATAAGTCAGTGGTGAGACTAAGCATTTGTATATATTTAAGGAAAGCGTTTGATTTCCAGCGACCTGACAAACGAATCTGAGAGTCCGAAAAACCTTTAGCGGGTGCCCAGCTTGCCGCACCAATACAAAAACTATGTGACTTGTATAAAGAAGCATCTAGGTTGTTAAACCGCAAGGCATTATTAAGTTGTGTGATAAAGAATGATCTAGAAATCAGCCTCCCGTCCGGCCAGCAATATAGGGGACCTGGAGTATGTCCTCTTAGCAAGATATAATCTAAGATAAGTTGTACCAGACAACAATTGATCTCAGGTTAAATATAAATTACAAAAGGTTGACTTGGGTCGCTATGCTTATATTGAAAAAGAGAAAGCTGAAGGGCCTTGACATGGCCATGCTTGTCTACTAGACGATCTAACTGCATTATATTTATAAGATTGACCTGTTGTCCAGTTGTGGTGGTCATTTCTCCTATTCGTAAAAAGGCAAAAAGCGCTAAAGAGCACCTGCCTGACATTAAGCATTTCTGATAAGATGACGTGGCTGTATGTGTGAACGATTGTATTAGCTGGTGTAAGATTGGCAGAGTGATTGGTAAGTGAACATCTCTGACTGGAGCTAATTTCCTATAACCCTTAAGAATTTGAACAATTATTGTTGCTGCAGTTGGGTCGCCTACCCCGACTAACTTATGTATGTAACTAATAGCGGAAACGTAAGTGGTCACTGATGAGGAAGCATAGTGAAGAGAAAACAAATGTGATATAAAGAAAGCTAAAACAGCTGGTTGCACTGGCAGTGAAATAATCGAGGTACCTAGATATTGAGCAGCCCAAGTAGTGAACAAAGTCCAAGGCTGTCTGTAAACTCTAGCCAAGGCGCTGTTTAAACTGGCAGCTAAAAGTTTCTTAGTTATATCTCCCAGTTCTCTGGTAACAGATGGGGAGGCACGATTGTCGGTTCTTGGTCCGCATCCTGGTCGAGGGACTTGAATTTGTCCACCTGCAACAGCGATAAGGTGTCAGCTTTCGTATTTAAAATCCCGGGCAGGTGGATTGCTCTGAATAGAATATTATGCCTCAAGCAGGACAAAACCAGGGCGCGGACAAGAACCAAGAGCTCCCTGTCCTTTGTTGTTTTCTTATTTATAACCTCCGCTAGCGCCTGATTGTCAGTATGAAACATGACACATCTATTGGCTAAGTTATCCACCCAGATTCGGACACTAAGTACAATCGGAAACATTTCAAGTACTATGATATTCTTAGATTTCCATTTGATGGGCCATTCGCCGTTAAACCACTTATGTCCGAAAACGGCACCATAACCTAAAGTTCCGGAAGAATCCGTGTACAAATGTAACGTTACTGAGGAAACCCAAATGAAATCTAAAAAGAATGATTTGCCATTAAAGTGGTTAAGAAACTGTAACTACATGCTTAGATCTCCTTTCACGTCACGTTTTAAATGACTTTAGTGGGTTGGGCGACGTACACCCACTGTGACGTTAATCATACGTCTAAGAAAAGTCCAACCTGGTAGAACTACTGAGCAGGTGAAGTTCAATAAACCAATAAGAGATTGCATTTCTCGAAGAGAAACCTTTCTACGCTTTAAAAAGTCTTGCAACATGTTCCTACATTTCTCTAACTTGTCGTGTGGAAGACGAGCTTCCATTTGATATGTATCAAGCTCAATACCCGCGAAAGATAAAACAGTATGCAGACCTACGGTTTTTTCAGGTGCCATTGGAACTCCTAGCTCATCACAAGTCTTGAGAAATTTAGAGAGGCTATTGGAACAAGTCGAATGGTCAGGCTCAATAATAAGGAAATCATCTAAGATATGCAAAATGCCCAGAATTCCTAATTTATGTCAGGCAATCCACTCTAAAGCTGAACTGAATGTTTCTAAAATCTTACAGGAGCTTGCACACCCCATAGGGAGGCATCGATCATAATA
Source organism: Orbicella faveolata (assembly GCF_042242905.1). Classification (NCBI taxonomy): domain Eukaryota; kingdom Metazoa; phylum Cnidaria; class Anthozoa; order Scleractinia; family Merulinidae; genus Orbicella; species Orbicella faveolata. Next base: position 14,398,698 of record NW_028301539.1, read on the forward strand.
GAATTGATTCTCCCAAAACATTCCTAGCAGATCGTAATCAGTTGGTGAAACCGGGATTAAGCGAAAAGTGTTTTTTATGTCTGTTTTGGCTAGCTCGCAGCCCCTTCCTGTTCGCCGTATTAATCTGACAGCATCGTGTATTGATGCGTAATGAACGCTAGACACGATTTTAGGAATGTGAAAGTTAACAGATTTACTAAATGGAAAAGACAGGTGATGAATTAAGTGATATTCTCCAGGCGTTTTCTTAGGAATCAGACCTAAAGGCGAGATTCGCAAAGACGGAAGAGGCCGTGTGTTAAATGGCCCTACTATACGACCTAAATTTATTTCCTTATTGAGCTTTTCATTTACAGCGTTGGGATTTTGAAGTGCTGACAACAGATTAATGGAAGTGGCAGTTGCTCTACGTCCAACATAATCAAGTGAAAAACCATTTAGAAATCCATTAATAAGATATTGTTTCGAAGTTAAAGGATAATTAGCTAAGTAAACACTTAATTTATTTACCCGTATTGGTGTTGGTAGAGGTTTTGGTTGGGACTGTGCGTGAGGTAGCAGCTGGGGGCTTTGAAGAACGACATTTAGATGCTGGATGTGCGGCACCGCATTTAAACCATTTGTGTTTGAAATTACACCCAAAACACTTGTCCCCTTGGTGAAATTTCCAGCAGAAGCCTCTCAAAAAAGGGCTGTTTAAAAGGCCTAGCACTAGAGCTACCTGACATGGCAGTCTGTGATGAATTCCGGTTCATGTGGTGTGCCTGCAGCCACAATTCCCAGTGGGTATCGTCCCATGGAAAAATGAACTTCTGCCTCAAATACCGGAAATTTTCATCATAGTATTTCCAGTGGGCATTTTTAGCTGCTAAATCATGCACCGTTGCACTATATTTCACTAAAGCCGGGGCGCTCTCAGGAAAGCGAACTGTATATATTGCAACAAATATTTGAAAGGCAGAGGTCCAGTGATCTATTGTGGTGATACGCTTAGTATTCTGGACAGGCTCGAGAGTAACAACTGGCTGGTTTGACAGGGCTGGTGTTTTGACAGTAAAATTGTATTTTGGGTCACCCGGGATAGAATAACATAGACTACCAAGCTCGACATACTCATTGGCCCAAATTTTGGCTTGAATTTTTTCAGGCACCCGACTCACTAAGGGAACGCAAATCAATTTATGCACCTGTTGTGGCCGGTTGTTACTATCGCAGGTGTCAAGGTGATTAGGATTCAAAATATCATGGCCCTCACCAGTTAAATTGTCTACTACATCAGCAACTGACTCCTGTACAGCTGCAACAGTCTGGGATGTATTCTGTGCCACGTTGACGTTGGTACTGGTGAAGATACCGGCATCAGTAAGACCCTTGATCACTGCCGCTGAAATCGCCGATGTCAAGACAGGGATGGAAGAACCTGAAGGGATATTTGGGACGCTAGAACTGGATGCGGCCGGGGTCCCAATATCAACACTGAGTACATTTTGTGGAGGTGCTAATGGCTGACGCTGTAGCTGGCTGGGATGAGAACCGTTCAGGCTGTTAATCCATTGGCCTGTTCGGGTGCGCTTAGACGCAGTAGGTGTGGTGCGCTTCGAGCTTGCCTTTTTGGAACCAGCAGACGTACCAACGGTGCCTGGGGCCGCACGGTGTTTTCCACGAGTCAACATTATTGCTGGGTTGTAGAAATCTATAACAGCAAATACAACCAGTGGGCCTTATGTTTCACCAGATTTCTTAAGGGTGAATGTGCAAAGTAACTGCGACCAGGATACAAGAACATTATGGTAAAGGCTGATAAATCTACAGGACATTTACTGAGTAAAATATTCAAGTATGTACAGGAACCAAACAAAAATCAGTAAATCGGCAACATGTTTAGCAAACCCAAAAAATTGAGATGCCGCCAGGAACATGCTATACTGCCGGAGATAATACAAAAAACGGCCCTGAGAAAATTAAACTGTTAAAAATCAAAGCGCTTACTAAAAGTGCAAACGTAAATGCCTGATAGGTCCGACCTGTTTGAAGCAGTCATTTAGGCAAGGCCTTCCCAAGTGTAATACACTGTAACACAAACAAAATGGCACTTCTATAACTATGGTAGAGAGCGTAGTTGCCATGGTCATTAAGGTGAATTCCGTCCCTCTTCAAGACAGTGATCTTAGGCTCGCGCAGGCCTTTGTGTCGCCAGAATTCAGCGAACGATAAAGGTTCAAGAACCACGTCCAGGTATTTATTCAATGTGTCTACAGAAGAATTATACCGTGGACAATGGGAAGGGAGTGTCGCTCTGTGAATGACCTGACAAAACGCTACATTGCACACTCCTTGTGAAGTTTACAAACTAAACTCTCGATAGAGGAACCCACGGTTTCGGGGCGATGCCCAACCTCACATAGGTCATTAGACCCAATCTCTAAGACAACAATATCAGGCTGCAAAGCTCTAACGTGGTCCAGGTCAAATGCCTGAATTTTAGCGACAGTTCATCCCCCAATCCCCAAAAAGTGAATTTCTACCGAGGACAAATCAAGTCCGGGAAAAGTTCTAGAATCAAGGCCTTCATAAAGGGAAAATTGAAAACGTCTCACAAACGAGTGCCCCAAAATAAGAACTTTGCTCTTGCTATCCATAGCAAAAACATGTCAGAAATATATCTGTTGTAGATATATACGGTATACAAAAGGAGAAAGTACTTAACTTTGTTTCCTTGCTTGCCTTGATTGATTGCTTGAACAACTTCAAGATTTAGCGTTACAGACTAAGAGGGCAAGTCGCAGCTAGCATCGCTCTTTTACCCTCTTGTGCTCCAGGAAAATGAGGCGAACTACTTTTACTGAATAGGGTGTGACAATTACACAATCCTACTTTCTATTTATACAAAAGCAAACAATTGTCAAATACTTGTGAAATGTTCGTGGCTAGTCTGACACAGCGTTTTGTCTCGGCCAAAAGACTCTTCAGAGACCTTTAGAATTCAAAGGCAAACTCGTTGAGCATCACGCCCAAAGTCCCGTTCGCAAATTCTTGATGTTGACAGTCTGGCCCTCTATCGCAGAAGGATTCCCAACCGTACGTTAACGAGTTAAATTTATACAAAAGCAAACAATTGTCAAATACTTGTGAAATGTTTGTGGCTAGTCTGATGCGGCATTTCGTCTCGGCCAAGAGACTCTTCAGAGACCTTTAGAATTCAAAGGCAAACTCGTTGAGCATCACGCCCAAAGTCCCGTTTACAAATTCTTGATGTTGACAGTCTGGCCCTCTATCGCAGAAGGATTCCCAACCGTACGTTCACAAGTTAAATTTATACAAAAGCGAACAATTGTCAAATACTTGTGAAATGTTCGTGGCTAGTCTGACGCAGCGTTTCGTCTTGGCCAAGAGACTCTTCAGAGACCTTTAGAATTCAAAGGCAAACTCGTTGAGCATCACGCCCAAAGTCCTGTTCGCAAATTCTTGATGTTGACAGTCTGGCCCTCTATTGCAGAAGGATTCCCAACTGTACGTTCATGAGTTAAATTTATACAAAAGCAAACAATTGTCAAATACTTGTGAAATGTTCGTGGCTAGTCTGATGTGGCATTTCGTCTCGGCCAAGAGACTCTTCAGAGACCTTTAGAATTCAAAGGCAAACTCGTTGAGCATCATGCCCAAAGTCCCGTTTGCAAATTCTTGATGTTGACAGTCTGACCCTCTATCGCAGAAGGATTCCCAACCGTACGTTCACGAGTTAAATTTATACAAAAGCAAGCCTTCTGTGATAGAGGGCCAGGCCAGTTTGCCTTTGAATTCTAAAGGTCTTTGAAGAGTCTCTTGGCCGAGACGAAATGCTGCGTCAGACTAGCCACGAACATTTCACAAGTATTTGACAATTGTTTGCTTTTGTATAAATTTAACTCATGAACGTACGGTTGGGAATCCTTCTGCGATAGAGGGCCAGACTGTCAACATCAAGAATTTGCGAACAGGACTTTGGGCGTGATGCTCAACGAGTTTGCCTTTGAATTCTAAAGGTCTCTGAAGAGTCTCTTGGCCGAGACGAAACGCCGCGTCAGACTAGCCACGACTGTCAACATCAAGAATTTGCAAACGGGACTTTGGGCGTGATGCTCAACGAGTTTGCCTTTGAATTCTAAAGGTCTCTGAAGAGTCTCTTGGCCGAGACGAAACGTCGCATCAGACTAGCCACGAACACTACTTTCTGTTGTAATGAAATTGCCTGATTGTCTCGTGATTCTTGCACAACTCCAAGGTATTGTCTAAGGTATCAAATGACGGTAATACGAACGCAGCAATCTACCCACCTTTACCCTTGAATGACCTACACATCATGTCAACACCCGATACAAATTAAATGTATAAACGAGGAGGTGACATAAAAACTTTTATTTGCATGCAAATAAATTCATATAAACGTTTTTGTCATAGAATAATTTTTTGGCACATAATTTGTGTCATTGTGGAACGTGATATTTTTAACCAAATAAGTCCCCCAAAAAAGGTCAAAAATTTTTAGTAGTGTGTTCAATGCCTGTACTACCTGCAGTGCTGCTATCTCATGTGAAGACTTTGTACTTGAAAGTGTAATGTTATGGCAGAGATCAGAAAGATAACTTTTTATTCCAGCTAACGAGTACAAGCACACGTGTATATTCTGTCTCGTCCTACTGCGCATGCTCAAAACCTGATATGTTTACATCTCCACCCTAAAAACTTTGCCGGGTGAAAGAGACAAACTTGGTCTCTAAATTGGAACCTAAATAACGCAAGTATTGGTCAAATTGAATCCAACGCAACAAAATTCTCAGACGGCTAAGCCGAGTTGTTCTGATTAACAAAGTTTAAAGGCCCAGCCTTAATGGCTTCTTTACAACACGACCACTTCTGGTTGTCAGATGTTGGTCGGCACTTCCCTCACCAACTGTAGCTGGTTTCTGGGGTGTCTGGGGTAATCCTGGTGACGGGACTTGGTGAGATGTAAATGTAGGTGCACTGGGCTGTGGTGGATTGTCTTGGCTAGAGAGCAGTTGACCTTCAAGGCTTGGTGCTACTTGGCCTGACGGTTTTAACTGTATTCTGTTGCGCCTTAGTTCAGAACCACTGTTTGTCTCTACAATGTAGGATCTTGGCTGGTTCATTTGCTCTTTCAGTGTTGCCGGAGTCCAGGTCTTGGTTTTTGGTTGAAACACCGATACTGGTTGGCCTGGTACAAGCTTTTGTAGCTCACGTGTGGACTTGCCATCATGCTGCTGTTTCTGAACATCTTGGCGGTGCTGCAGCTGATCTTGGTGGCATTCTTTTGCTTGTGACCATTGGAGTCGTCCACTGCTGGGTAGTTGTGTGCGATATTCTCTATTGTTCAGTAACTTGGCTGGTGATGGTAAGTTGCTATCGACAGGCGTGGCCCGGTATGACAAGAGCGCAAGATACGGGTCCTGTCCTGCAGCCTCGGACTTCCTTAGAAGGTTCTTTACGGTTTGTACCATCCTTTCTATGAATCCATTGCTCTTTGGATACACTGGTGAGCTAGTAATGTGATTGATACCCCATTGGTCACAGAACGCTGCAAATTCCTTGCTGCTGTATTGAGGGCCATTGTCAGATACCAGGGATTCTGGTATACCATGTTCTGCAAAGATTGATTTGAGGTGGTTGATTATTGCAGCAGATGTCGTTGAGCTCAACTTTCTAACGATGGGGTATTTGCTGTAATAGTCTGCAACTAGTAAGTATTGAGCACCTCCATAGTCGAACAGATCGCATCCAAGCCTCTGCCATGGATAACTGGGTACATTGTGTGGATGCAATGTTTCTTTTGGTTGCTGTTTGGAGAACTGTGCGCATGTCGAACAGTTCTCTGTCATCTGTTTGATGTCCCTTGATATGCCTGGCCAAAACAGGCTGTCCCTTGCTCTCAGGAGACACTTCTCTGTTCCCATATGTCCTTGGTGTATGATTTGTAACATCTGTGGGCGTAGCTTACTGGGAATTACGAGTTTGTGTCCCTTGAGAATGAGGCCATTTTCAACACTCAGGTCCTCTCTGAAGTTCCAGAACTCTTTCAGGTCTTGTGGGCACTCATTTTGATATTCTGGCCATCCATGATGCACGACATCTTTTAAGTGACTGAGTACAACGTCTTGATCAGTGTACTCTCGTACTTCATCTAGTTTGGCAGGGCTGGCTGGCAGTGTTTGAGAGATTGTGTCCAGTTCCACCACGGGGACTTCGTTGTCTTCTGCAGGGGGCTCCATGTGGCTAATCCTGGAAAGGGCGTCTGCTATCACGTTGCTTTTTCCTTGAATGTACCTGATCTCCATGTTGTATTTGGCCATTTTAAGTAGGAGCCTCTGAAGGCGTGGTGGTGCGCTCGATATGCTCTTCTTCCAGATGCTTTCGAGCGGCTTGTGGTCAGTTTCGATGACCACCTTCTTACCAAATACGTAATGGTTAAGCTTTTCAAGCGACCAACAGGCAGCGAGTAACTCTCGCTCTAGTTGCTGTATCGAGACTCAGTTTCAGTTAGTGATCGACTGGCATAGCAAACTGGTTTGCCCTCTTGCGTCAACACACATCCAATGCCTTTAAGGCTTGCATCAGACTGGATTAGGTTCTCCTTTTCTGGGTCGTAATAGGCTAGGACTGGTACTTCAGTGATTGCTTGTTTGAGGTTCTGGAATGCCCTTTGGTGTTCTGGTTGCCACACGAATGGTACATCTTTTTTTATCAGCTGTCGCACAGGTTCTGACACTTGGGCTAGAATGGGTGAGAACCTGTTCAGGTAGTTAATCATGCCCAAAAAGCACTGCAGCTCTGTAAGGTTCTTCAGGGATGGCATATCACGGATTGCTTTGATTTTGGTTTCGCCAGGGCGGATCCCGTCGGGGGTCCATGTGAGCCCGAAGAAGGATGCTTCCTTCACTTTAAACTGGAATTTGTCTGGGTTAAATCTCACATTGTTCTCTCTTGCTGTGTCAAGGACAGTTAGTATGTGCTGATCATGTTGTGCTTCGCCCGTGCCATAGACAAATGTGTCATCTGCAATACCGCTGAGCCCTTCAAGTCTGCCAAAGACCATATCCATTTTTTCTTGAAACACATCTCCACTGCACGTAAGGCCAAATGGAAGTCTTGTCCATCTATGCTTTCCCCATGGGGTGTTAAAGGTGCACAGCCTACTGCTTTCCTCGTCAAGACTAACTTGCCAAAATCCACTGCGTGCATCAAGGATACTGAAGTGGGTGGAGCCGCTGACTTTCGGTATCACATCATCTATGGTTCTCACATAGTAGGGGTTGTGCTTGATTGCTTTATTGAGATTCCGAGGGTCCAAGCACAGACGGATCGACCCGTTGGGTTTGATGGTGACCACAGCAGAGTTAACCCAAGGGGTATATTCATCTTGGACCTCAACCAGAATTCCAGATTCTTTTAACTGGTCTAGCTCTTCTATGTAGGCTTTCTGTAGTTGTACTGGAACCTGTCTTGGAGCATGCTGTACTGGGGGAATGTCAGGGTTAGTTTCGATGTGGTACGGGGGTCCTGGAAAGCAGCCAATTCCTGTTAAGACATCCTGATATTCTTCCAACAAATAGTCCTTTGTCAGTGGGAAGGGGTGTTGTTTGCCTCTGATGTCAAATAGTTTGACAGTATTTGCATTGGGCATGGGCTTTTCACTTTGTACAACATTCTGGGTGGTTGCATTTGTGTTGGCTGTGACTGGCCAGTTGAGCTTTAGGAGGTTCAGATCTTGTGCAGATATGTTACCAATTATGGCAGGGCCATCAACGTCAACAACTTCTGCTCGGATAACTCTGGGGTTGGAATTGTTAGGACCCTTCACATATATTGGCAAGATCCAAGATTTGGGATCTCGGCTCCACCATAAGCAGTTAACTTCACTGTAGGTTGTTGTAAGCTTAGTGTCTCAGGGCTTAGTTGCTTGTATAGGGACTTGGGTATAATGTTTGTTTCAGCACCTGAGTCTATCTTACAGAGTGCATTCATTTGTTTTCCTTCTGGCTTCAGTGCCAAGGAGACTTCTAGCAGAGCCTTTTCTCTACAGGATACAACGTTTACACTCATGGCCAGGGGTGTTGCTTCAATTGGGCCCAGGAACACATAATCATCTAATGATTGGGTAGGCTCTGACTCAGGTATGGCATTGTTATTACTAGTAGCTTCAATGTCATGCACATCCTTCTTTTTAAGTTTTGAAAAGCATACCTCGGCAAGGTGTCCCACCTTTTGGCAGTAATGGCACGTTGCATTTCTTGCTGGGCACTGTTCATGAGAGTGAGGGCCCCAACCACAATTCCTGCAGAGCTGCGTTTTTCCTGACTTGTTGCCTTTTGGGTTTTGCCTTGATCCACCGGCTACTGGGTTCAGCTGGTCGCTTTGGAATTGGTTTCTCCTGGTTGAGCTAACAGGGTGTACTGCTGACGCTACTGGGTTCATTAGCCGAAGCTGCTGGTCTGCTGATTCGTCTGCTTTTGCCATTTCTCTAGCTTTACTAAATGTCAGAGCATTTCCTTCTTTGAAACACTCCTTTCTGACATGGTCTGAATTCATGCCGAGTACAAGGAAGTCTCTCAAGAATCGATCATGATGTTCCGATGGATAGCTGGCTTCTTTGACAAGGATTCTAAGCTTTGCAATAAATTCTTCTAACGATAGTGTACCTTGTCGAAGATTGTGTAGCTCCCAGGCGGCGATCAGCTCGTTTGAGTGAGGTTTCACGTAGTTTTCGAATTTCTTCCAGTAGTTTTCCAGTTTCTTTTGTTCGTCTGCCGAGAGGCCCCAGCTGTTGAACAGCTCCAAGCCGTGCTCACCGGCCCAGTAAAGCAGGTGCTTACACTGAATTTCTTCGTCAATTTTGGCCATCGGGCCTGTAAAGAGCAGTTCACAGCGTTGTTTCCACATTTTGAAGTGTGAGTATAGGTTTTCATCCGTGCTCCAGTCCATGGTTGGACCCTTGTCAATGAATGAGGCGCTGGCGGCCATGTTGTTTTCTTGAATCGATCGTACACGTGTCGTTCGGAAATTACTTCACTCTTCCACCTTCTCCAGTGTATCGAGCTAAATGGTATGTTTGGTTACTTCGCGATCCCACTTCTGACACCATGTAATGTTATGGCAGAGATCAGAAAGATAACTTTTTATTCCAGCTAACGAGTACAAGCACACGTGTATATTCTGTCTCGTCCTACTGTGCATGCTCAAAACCTGATATGTTTACAGAAAGCATATTTGCATGTTTTACTGCATCCATAATGCTTTGTCTCTAAATAGTATCCTAAGATAATTGACAACATTACCCTCTCTGACAACAAGTTCAGACTTACATTTGGAATGGCCAAATTTAAGCCAACAACACCCGAGATGTCACAACATGTCACAACAGGGTAGCCAAACGCGCGCATCATGTTGCGCACAACAATGTTGTGATATGTTGCATTGAAATATTGTTATTGTTTGGCTGCATTTAATAATGTATGAGTTGGCAGGTATATATTACGCACATATAGCTTTCTTTGACTTCAGGACAATTGATATTTTATTACTTGAAGACAAGGTATTTGAAACCAAGCTCTATCCCTGCCATGAAAGGGGCCAGGGGAAAAAACTTTTTTCATTTCACTTGTCCATTGGATGAGTACTCTCTAGATTTTGGTTGTCCAAACATAAAATCCACTCATCCAAAAATAAATGACAAACAATGTGTTGCCTACTACCAAAACAATAACAGATAGTAGTAAAATGTAGGTACTAATAATCATCATTAATACTGAGATGACCAGAGTTTGACAATAACTCTTTTATGACTGAAATTCATGACATAGTCCTATCCTTAATCTGGAATGGATCTTTGTTTCAGAATCATCTGATGGCCACTGATGTCTTCCAGGAGTAATCAATTGAAAGACGATATTCTCAATCAAATTGCAGACCAGATAAAGGGAGTAAGTTAATGTGCAATGCCCTTCATAAAATTTGACATTAATTTCTTTAATCAGGTTAAAGCATTGGGATTCCATAAAATGTGGTTTATAACCCTTACAAATTAGGCATATAGATCATTAGGCATTAATTTTTCCTTTTGAGAATCTCTTCTTTCATTTTAGAAATGCAGTGGAACCTCTATTAAGCAGCCCCCTATTACATGTAGGTGGCAACCTTTATTTGGCGCCCAGCAGCTAAAGTCCCAGAAAACTTGTCAGCTATACACTGTAATGAAAACCTCTATTCAATGGCCACCTCTATTAAGCGGCTGCAGCCGGCTTTTTGCCATCCAAAGGGTTATTTTGTTTTGTTTTACACCTATTAAACGGCCAGGAAGATTTGAAGTTGAATGTTTTTAGCCAGATGAAGGTAAAAGAATGACATTGTGGAAACATAATTGTACCATTATTGTTCTTCTTCTTCTCCACTTGCATTTGTTTGTACTTATATTTGATAAACTGAAAACTGGACCACACCCAACATTGTTTTCGGGCGAACCTCTATTAAGCAGCCAGTTGTCTCGTCCCCGAGAGTGGCCACTTAATAGAGGTTCGACTGTATGTTGTCAAACTTCCTGTAAGTGACCACCAAAAATGTCAAGCCTAGGTGCTTGCTTACTGGAGGTGGTTGCTTACGAGAGCTTAGACCATATTGGGTCAAACATTTTTTACAAAGACAACAAGACATTGATTCCTTGACTGAAATTAAACTCTGAAAACAATGAAAAGGGAACGTGTTGACCATGCTGAACACTGTATTTTGATTTTTATACTCTAGTTCTGTTAAACTGTTGATTGTTCTTGAGAGAATAGTGAATTAGGAAATTAGTTCTAACTCTCTGTAATTAAAAGACATTTAAGGTTGTCTCTTTCAAGGCTGATAAGTTCAAATGTTGTTTAAAAAAATAAAATGTTCAAATATTGTTGTTTATAGTGGTCAATGCGCTTAGCTACACCTAGCTAGTTCACAGGCATGCCACTTTAAATGAAGGAAACAAATATATCAACTAAGCGTAATAGGCTTAAAAATCCCAACTGGCGGGAGGCAGACCAGCTGGCTATTTACAAGCATGACCGAGGAGTTGAACTAGGGTCTACCGAGAAACAACTCCAGCTAAGTGGTCAGAGCAGGACTTGAACCCGCGACCTCCGGATTTCAAGTCCGGCGCCCTAACCACCTGGCCACACTTCCTCCACTTGTGCAGTATATGCGCATCTTTGCTTTAAATTTTCAAATGTTTTATTCGTGTGAAAAGTCAATTTTGAAAAAAAATCTGGTACTTCGCATTTAGAAATTTCCCTCTCTTGTACTACCCAGGAATAAGATAATGTTACACAAATAACACCTTATCATGCAATTTCTGCTCTATTATCTGCCAAGTGGTTGCTTACGGGAGGTTAAAAACAAAACAAAATTTCAAACTTTTAGCTCTGAAAGTGGTCGCAGTCGCTTATGAGAGGTGGTTGCTTACAAGAGGTTCCAAATATAGTGATTTGACTAGGAAACTTTTGGTATTTTGGAAAACTGGTTTTGAAATCATTTTTGAACAATTTATCAAATGTAACAAAGTATTCCGTATCTTAATAAAATTATTAATTTTGATCCACAAGTATGTTTGTTAGTATTTTTATACTTTTTTAGTGCTACCCTCTTTAAATAAAGTCTTTACTTACTTACGTACTTACTTACTGAGGCAAAAATCATTTTTCTCGATTTTCTCGAATGTTGAGAAATACCAGAGAAATAATCAAATGGAAATTTTCCTTTTCCATTCTTCTGTTGCATTAGCCCTTTCTTACTATTCAGATGTATTTTGTTTTATGGTTTACAGTGCTTTTACTGGGTTTGTTTCTCTTAGTGTACATCTGTTTACATTCTGTTAAATGTAAACATGTCTAAGATGCCTTCATGTGTTTTGTGGTTTCCCAGCAGGATGGTACAAAGCCTATATTGTCAATGATAGACATATTAGTAGATGCCTTTTCTTAAAAAAAGGAAAAACCTTGGCTGACCCAAGCTGAAAAATCTTGGAAATTCCAGCGGGCAGGGGGAGTACCATGGAGTCCCCTGGAACAGAAAATTGTGGTGGGTGGGGGTCAAACTAGAATAAACCCTCTGTTGGGGGTATGGATATTTTCTGGAACCACGCATTCTTCCTCCCCTCCCCTCTTATTCCATGGTGGCCATGCACATTAGTTGGGTTCAAATTAAAATATATTGCAATCATAGTATTTTTGCAACCTTTCCAGCTACTTTTGTCAAAAGGAGTTACAAATTTAACTTGCTAAATAAAAAGTTTATTTACGCTACAGTAGCTACCTATCCACATGTAATAAATAAAAAACAAAAATGTCGAGCTTTTCAAGGAAGTCATGTGTTTCAGAAAATCTCTTACTGAAAACTGTGGTGATGTGGCCCTGTCCCCTAACTTTAAGACAGGCAAAATAACTAAATATAATTTACATGCAATCATATTGTGCTATATAAAAGTAGTTTCTTCACAGCATCAGCAAACGACAATTCTACATCTGCAGGACAAGGTCTAAACCTTTTTCAGTGGATTGGTCCAACTCACGCTGGTATGGGGCTTTCATTAATTAAGGGCGGGACACTGGGCAAATTGACCAGCTGTGAGCACGATTTTGCGTGTCTGGTTTGACAATCTAGGGAAAGTTTTTCTTATAAAGAGGTTTCACCTGCCTGTGAGAACCAGTTGCCCTCCTGTAGGCGGCAGGCAGCGCATTCTAAATCTTAAGCCAGCCAACCTACAAATGATGTCAAAACGATTCAAAGAAGAGAGTGATTTGAACGCACACTAACTCTCATACATGTATTAAGGGCTTTATTCTCTCCATGTTCAGTGTCTGTCTCTTTCAAATCTTTTGATGCGATAAATCCAATAATTCTAAGATCCAATGAATAAGATGAGAAAGATGTGAACTGATGCAAAAGATGCGGTTCGAACTAGAACGTAAAATGAGCAGAAATTGTAGAACTCTAACATATTACAAATCTGACACACGATAATACATGTGCCAGCATAAAATAACTCTAAAGAAAATTAGCGACTAACGTAACATCTATCTTTATACAGGAAAATGAAATGAAACTGACTTACTTTCGTCTCCACAGGTGTAAATCTAGAATCTTTTGAGTTGTCTTCATGAGGAAAGGGTCATCCTTGTCCTTGCTTATGCTCTTCTATTCTGATTTATTGTCACACCCAACATGGGTTTTAATCCACATGAAAACAAGATAAATTATCGAGTTACTAATGACAAAGTTATAAATAGACACTGGGCGAGTAAAACTAAAACCTGCTGAAAATGTTATTGAAACCCCTGCTGGTATCATTTCTTATTAGTAATTACTTGTAAACTTACATGCTATGTTTTGTGTCAGTTACAGCTTAGTCAACAGACAGCTTTGGATGAAGGTATAACCAACTTTCAAGTCACTGCTAACAACATTCATTTACAATGCTTGTTGGATCTGATAGACCACTTTCTGCTTCATGGGTAAGGAAAATTGTTTGTTGGTTTTTTGTATGGAACTTCCTGTAGGTACAAGTTTTACATGTACATTCTACACGTAGCTTTCATCAGCTTCTTGCAACTTTTCACTGGCATTTTTCTCAATACTGAATGAAACACTTTACAAAGATGTGGTTTCTTTCTGAGGTACAACAGGAAGTAAAATTAGTATGTTGATCTCTTTTTTGGTTTCTTTTTTGGGTAGTTAATTTAATGTTGGCTATTTATCATAGCTGAAGAACAAACATTGAATAAAGGTAGAATATGTTGAATGATTTCTGGCCATTTGAGAAGTTACAGTGGCAGGAAAAGTGTTTAATATGTAACTGTTTGTTTGTCCACCATGTACAGATAATCAGTGCCCTATAATACACAGACCTACAATGTAAAACAATGGTTTTTCGAATGAATTTTTGTGTCTAGTGCAAAGCACAGACACTATGAGAAAACGCTAAAATCCTTGGTTAAGTGCTTCATATATGGCAGATTATTGATCACATGACTAAAGTTTCATTGAGATTTCTCCTATGTGACATATTACATGAAGCATTCTTTACTGGGTACCAGGAAGGTAATATATCATCGATAATCACTCATAAGTTCTTCGTGACCTGAAGTAAACAACCTTTGACAATCGGAACCAATCAAATGTGAGTTAGTAGAGACAACAATAGTGTCAACACCACGTGCTTTCCACAACAACTGCATGAAGACTCGTGAGGACCATTTGCTGTCATTGCTTACTTTGACGCACCTGATATGAGTTGTCCTATCGGTAAGTGACCTTTTAGTTTGTTACTTTTGTGATGAATTTCTTGAGACATATCTTCACAGTATGCCATAGCTTTCGGCCACCTCCGTTCAACAGCCACCTCTCCACAATGGCCACTTTTTTTGTCCTGGTGGTGAGTCCATACATTCACTCCTATTTCAACGCCACCTCTCCACAACAGTAATGGCCACCAAAGTGCATCCCAAACTAGTTGCCAAAAATAACCTCTCCTGAATGGCCAGTTAATCAACAACTGACGAATGGTATGTACAAAACCCCATGTCATTTTTGTAAAAAGTCACGAAACTTGATCTCTACTGCACTTTGTTGGTCTCTGTTGCTATTTGGTTTCTGTTTTATTCATATATTTTGATTTTGTTAGGTCTTTCTACACTACAATATGCATTTTTTAAAATATACAAATGTTGCATCCCCCCAGAAAGCTGGTGCCGTATTACACCCCTACCTCCTCATAACGTCTACATATCGACAACAGCCACGTTCTGTGTTTTAGGTTTTAATTTTTGTGCTCTTATAATGTTTATGTTAATTCTATATTTTACTGTAGGGTGAAGTTAAATTGGGACAAGTACACTTTGATGATCCATGGCATTAATGCTTGAGGACTAAAGGAACTGCAAAAGTGGAACCCTGGCTTACAATATGTGTATTTATGACTACATGTATGTAAAGGACTGTGGAGTTTCTAAAATTTTTGAAGATGAATTTTTACAAGAGGTAGTGAAAAGTTATTGGCTAGCAAAATTTGATTTGTTACTAGCGAATTGGCCATTAAGTTAAAAAGTAAATCTCAAGCCCTTTACCATAACTTTATTTTACTAAGAAAAGTATCATGTCACTTGCTGAATTTTACACTGCACTGTGCAGGACAGGAAAAATTTGAAATCCAGTTGCCCAGTGGGCCAGTTTATTTCAGTTTTCAGAAGCCCCTACTAACATATTACTTGCCCATAAGTGTGCATATCAAGGCTGTTGTCTAAGGAAATTTTTAAGGAGCCCTTCGGGCTCCTAACTTCAAAAGTTGACCAAACACCACCGTCAAAGTTCATACCGACGGATAACGTCACGATGGCAGAGAAGAGTTCAAAGCGTGTATCCAGAAAAGGAAGGGGTGCATTCCAACCCTGGACCCATTCATGCCCTGGTTTGTATGGCTACCTTGTGTTTTTTGGTGGAAATAAAGAGCAAATTTTGTTGTTGGACGTTGTTGTTTTCTAACGAAATAATAGCAAAAAATATCAAATTTGTGTCTTAATTATGCAAATGTACCTCACGGAAATTAATAAAAAGTATGTAAATGCATGTGTTAATAAAAAGTATGTAAACATAACTTCTCGAAAATTCGCATTAATTTTATAAGGCGTAAATTTTGTTCGCGGTGTTAACATGCTTTGTTATATTCCTATGGTAAGGTATGGCTGTTTTGTGAGTGAAGAGAGACTTTGTTGCCGTGTTTTGGCCCATATTTCTCGTGTTAAAAGCAAAACTGAGGACCAGAGTAGCTGTTGTTTTCCGTTTAATTTATCGTATGAATGATTTTTTGACCGATTTGATGAGAAGATTGAAGTCATCGGACAGATTAGATAGGAATGAAAACTCCATGTTTAGGCGCCCACTCGGGCTCCTTGAACAAAACTTCAGTCGCTCGCACTCGTAACTTAGGAGCCTCCGGCAACCGGGCACCTGTTAGGCAGCAGCCTTGCATATGTTCATTCCTTATCAACTACATCATTGACCAAGTATGTTAAAGACACAAAGTGTGTAAAGCGAAACACTCAAAATAATTGGGTATTTCTATTGAAGATGAATAAGACAATTATTTCAGTTCTTTGAGTATTTCTCTAAATAGAAAGTAGTAAATTATATCCATGTAGATCCTTATCCATTACGATTATTTAATATCTTCTATGCAGTCTTCACATGTTCTCTGAATTTATGCACCTTTACTGAAGTCGGAACTTGTCTGTAAAAAAGAGGCCTTATATTTACGATTCTTTATGCAAGATTTAAAGATCTGTATAATTTGGATTTCATGCTGTGCATACCCTGTTCTCCAGCACAAATTTACAAACAAATATCATGAATCCAAATTTATCTTGTGTAAGTAACGTGACAGTTTTTTTCGTTCCTGGATCAGTCACAAAAAGAAAATTGTGTGAACGCTGGTGAACTGCCATTTTGTGCCTTACAAGATTTCATGTTTTGGCTGGCGAATTATCATTAGTGCTTGTGATTTTTTCGTTAACTTATCAAAAATTGGAAGAAATGTCCTTTGTTCCAGCAAATTATTGCTCGACAGGCCATGAAATTTCAATCAAACTTTCGAGTGAACTTTCATCAGAAAATGACAGGAACAAAGCACGAAATTCGTGCATTTGGCTTGCATTACCTCTGCACAACACTGTGCATTAGATTTTAGCAGACTGTTTTATTGCTCCACTGTTTGGAGTAACACCTCTCAAACAAATTTAAGCAAGTTAAAGGCAGTCCACAACTTCGCCTGTTGCATTGTCAGTGGAAAAACGAAAGTTGACCACATATCTTCTGTCTTAAAGGAATTTGGCTGGTTGCCAGTAAATGAGCTATTCTACTATCGAGATGTGATAATGACTTTCAAGTGTATGACAGGACATGCCCCTAGATACTTCTAAGAAATTGTTAAATGCTAAACATATCTCTTTTTAGAACCACGTGGCCAAAGATCATTTTATTACAGAACTGTGTCCTTATGGAATTCTTTATCAAATGATCTTAAACTTTGTAAATCAGTGAGCCATTTTAAACATTACCTTAAGTTAAGCCTCTCAAGTAATTTTAGGCACCCTACTTGATGAGTTGTACCACCCTGTTTGCAATATCTACTGTTATTTATTTATTTATTTATTTATTTATTTATCTATCCAACTCGGGCAACTGGACAAACAAGGTACGCTCAGTTATTTCTGTGTGCATGTGTTTTTTTTATTGATTTGTTGTTTCAGTCTAGGATGGGAGAAAACAGACTAAATAAAACAAATAAAATAAATGAATTAAGAGTTTGTTCTATTAGTAGATTTATTTCAACTAACTGGTCATTAAGGTAGTTCATAAGGTAAGAAAAATAATGTCATGAAAGTCAGTTTTAAAGAATGAAACTTGTTGACTCTAAAACTGAACTGAACTCCATTGCTTTGTTCAACATATTTATTTGTAACATCTCAGTTGTCTTAGTTGAATATGTATTCATTCAGCAAACCCAATTTGCGCTGAGATTCATTAGACAGCTGTGTACCTCTCATCAGTCATCTTGCATGTGATCACAAACTTGACCGAGAGAACGTGTTTGATCTTGGCAAACTTCATGCATAGTACCTGATATCTCCTTCCTTAGCTAGCAGAAGTAATGTACTCAGATGTTGCAAAATGGGAAAGGATTTGGACCTTGGGTCCTTCCTTGTGTAAAACTTTGTTTAGTCCCTTCCCTCTCTCCCTGGGCATACATGTAGTTATTTGGAGAAAATTTAAATTGTAAATAAAAACATCCCCTTTACTTTGGGTTCAAACTCAAAACAAAATTAAACTTTTTGGTTCAAGATTTATCAGGGGGTTTTCTTAGCAGAGTATTATTTTCAGCCAAACTTTTTCAAGTAGCCGTTTCTGGGAGTGGTGCTGAAAACTGTCTGAAATGATTCTTATAATATTTTGAAAAATACTTTCCGCTCTATTCCCATTTACCAGCAAGCTAAAATCAAATTGTTTACATTTGCCATGGCATGAAATAGACAAGACTTTGGCAATATTCGTGTCCCACCAAAGTAATTGTGCAAAATATTGGTATTCTCAAGATTATTGTCTAAAATTATGACTGTCAAAGCCATGTAACATACAGTTCTTTCTGCACAATTGCAATATGCAGTACCAATCCACATTAGTTCTCAGATGTAATTTTGTAAAATATAAATTTCAAAACAATTATTTTACATGGCAACCTAACGCTATTGAATTGCAAGAAAACTATGGTGGAGTTTTGAAAAACAATATGCCCAGCTGCTGTTCATCCTGAGCAAAAATAAAAGAAATCAAAGGCTGTTGTGGGCCAGTTCATGGATGAATTGGATCAGTCTAGAAAAAGCAGTCAAATAAAAGATAGGAATTGGGGGATTGAGACTACTGAAAGTTATTTGGAATGTTGAAGAATTGCTGACAAGGTAAAATATAGGTCTGCAAAAAATACATGTGCCTGCTTACATTTACTTGATAATTATAATTAGTTTATAGTTGGTAACATTTGAAATAAGTTTTTGGAAGCTCAAGTAGTACACGCACAGTGTAACTAGGTAAGTATACAAAAATTAAATTACAGGCTGTTTATATAGCCTGCTTAGAAATTTTATTTGTAAATGGAATATATTATCTTGATTGGCACTGGAACACTGCTATAGTGCATGTCATCATACTGTAGTTTCTACATGTAGCTCTCCTCTGGGAGATTAGTGTCAAATAACTTCAGTCTACAGTCTGTTGCACAATGAAGCCATTGAATGAGAATTCATCGTATTCACCAGTCCCAAATTGACACCCAGTCAGAGGGGTTGTATGGAATGCTAGAACTGTCTTATGATATTTTTTTTTATTATATTGGGTGGTTATGTCATTATATTGAGTACTTATGTTATTATATTCGGTGATTAACTCATTATACTCGGTGCTTATTCCATTATACTCGGTGCTTATGTCTTTATATGCAGTGCTGTCTTCATTATATTCGGTGCTTATTCCATTATATTCGGTGCTTCCCTCGTTATATTCGGTGCTTTCTTCGTTATATTCGGTGCTTTTTTCATTATATTCGGTGCTGTCTTTATTATATTCGGTGCTTTCTTTGTTATATTCGGTTCTAACTTTGTTTGGTGTTTTCTTCGTTATTACGGGTACTAACACTATTATATTTGGTGCTCTCTTCCTTATATTCGGTGCAAAGGCCATTATATTCGGTACTTCCTTGTTCGGTGATTACTTCATTATATTCGGTGCTTACTTCATTATATTCGGTGTTTACTTCATTATATTCGGTGCTTTCTTCGATATGATTGTCACCAGTCTTCGCAAGGGGCCGTACAATTTGGAGGTAGTCTATGGAAAGCCGGGAAAAACGGGTGTCACGAAAACTCAGACCCCTCGAAATTAAAAACTCAATTGTTATCACCTGAATTGCTCTATGGCCACAATGGGGCGAGATGTTTATCTTTTCTGGTTTATGTTGTCGCGTCGATTGAACGGTGAAACACAAATATTTAACTTCTCAGGTTTATTGCTGTCACGTCGGTCAAACAGTGAAGAACTAACAAGGTTTAGAACATCAGCCGACACTTTTTCAAAACAGACCTTTTTTATGCAATCGTATGCAGCAAAACAATGTGTTGTTCTCTGAAACATACTCGTTTGATCGCAATCTGCTTTTTGACTTTATGTGTGTTGCGTGACTGTCGGCACGTAACCTGCAGAATTAACAAAATTTAGAAAAAAAAGAAAAAAAGAGTACATAGAGATAGCCATGTTTGCATTCCAACTTATAACAGGAATAGTGAATATTTCTTACAGGAAACAGTAAGTTTCAAACCAAACACTTCTATTTCTTTTTTTCATACCGCTTGGATTAGTTAATTATTAAATCTGCCTCATGGCGGGGCCTTCACGCCAGTTTTCAATTTTCTATAAAATGTTTCAGCAAGCAACTGGAACGATGATCCTGCTGGTATACGTTGGATCAATAGTCATCTAATCGGCTTTACATATAAAATGAAGAATACAAAAGCAAAAACCGACACAACTTCTGGTTCTTTCCGTTGTGGCAAAAACTGTGCTACTTGTCCCTACATTTCTCACGGACTTACTACATATACCTTCTTTTCTACCGGGGAAACATGCGCCATAAAATCCAACCTGACCTGTGACACTGAAAACCTCATCTACATGATTCAATGTAACCGCTGTAATTTACAATACATAGGAGAGACGAAATGACGATTAAAAGACCGATTTAATGAACACTGCCGTACCATAGATAACCCTAACAACAAATCTAAACCTACTACAGCCGCCGAACATTTCCTGTCCTCTCCTAACCACACTGCTAACGACATGCAATTAATCCCGATCGAAAAAATCGTTTCTAACCGAGACTCTATCTGTAAGGCCAGGGAAGCTTTTTTAATTCAAAAAGGCAGAACAATTGATCCTAATGGTCTGAACATCCGCAAAGAAACATATTAATTGTTTCCATTTGTTTTCTTTTATTATGGTCTTTTATCATGTTATTTTATTTTACCGTATGCTTATCTTCAATTTACACTATCAATTACTTTTGCATATTTCCAGTATTACGTAAATATCGGCTACATAAAAACACGCACCAATGTAAAATCTTCCATTGTACCTGAAGAAGGCTGGTTTGGCCAACCGAAATATAGTACACCTTCAAAAAATCATTCTACATTGTGTTGGTTTTTGCTTTTGTATTCTTCATTTCAATTTGCGTTCACTCACATTTCTAGACCAGACATGGCGGTTCAATCGGTTCGACCTTCACGTGCTTTTTACGTGTTGACTTTTTACGTGCCAACAGTCACACAACGCACATAAAGTCAAAAAGCAGATTGCGATCAAACAAGTATGTTTCAGAGAACAACACTTTTTTGCTGCATACAATTGCATAAAAAAGGTCTGTTTTGAAAAACAGTGTCGGCTGCTGTTCTAAACCTTGTTAGTTCTTCACTGTTTGACCGACACGACAGCGATAAACTTGAGAAGTTAAATATTTGTGTGTCACCGTTCGATCGACGTGACAACATAAACCGGAGAAGATAAACATCTCGCCCCATTGTGGCCATATAGCAATTCAGGTGATAACAACTGAGTTTTTAATTTCGAGGGGTCTGAGTTTTCGGGGTCTGAGTTTTCATGACACCCGTTTTTCCCGGCTTTCCCTAGACTACCTCCAAATTGTACGGCCCCTTGTGAAGACTGGTGACGATCATATCGAAGAAAGCACCGAATATAATGAAGTAAGCACCAAATATAATGAAGTAATCACTGAACAAGGAAGTACCGAATATAATGGCCTTTGCACCGAATATAAGGAAGAGAGCACCAAATATAACAGTGTTAGTACCCGTAATAATGAAGAAAACACCAAACAAAGTTAGAACCGAATATAACGAAGAAAGGACCGAATATAATAAAGACAGCACCAAATATAATGAAAAAAGCACCGAATATAACGAAGAAAGCACCGAATATAACGAGGGAAGCACCGAATATAATGGAATAAGCACCGAATATAATGAAGACAGCACCGCATATAAAGACATAAGCACCAAGTATAATGGAATAAGCACCGAGTATAATGAGTTAATCACCGAATATAATAACATAAGTACTCAATATAATGACATAACCACCCAATATAATAAAAAAAGTATCATAAGACAGTTCTGGCATTCCATAGGGTTGACTATAATATGTATAATATGTATAATATTAGTGAGTCAGCAGTGCATTTTGGGTCAAGATAATTTGTTTGTGGTCCTTGTTCAGTGAACATTCAGCCACCTTTATTTCAAAGTTTGTTAGAGAAATACTATTTAAAATATTACTGTCTTATTTCTTTTGTTAGACTAGAGAAGATAGAATTTGGTTACTGGCCATTTGTTAAAGAGCTTACTCACTCAGAGACAGTAAAGCACATTGTAAATCACCCCCAAGTTACAACTGATTTAGACAAAGGTATGTAAACGATTTACATTAACTTGGACTTTTGTCATTTTAACAAAATAATAGACTCCATGGAACAGCATGTTTGTTCAGTAATTTATCACTGTGGTAAGAAAAATATGTGACACATGAGGCACTAGCCAAGTGTGCCACTGATGCTCTTACAACATTAATGTTGGCATCTTTTGAGATCAGTTACTGAACACAGGCACAGCAATATGGAATCTACATATGTATTTGTTTAAAAGGAGAGGGTCACTCCAAAAAGCTTACTTTTTTGTCTACACCTATAGCAAGCAAACATTGGGTTTTTTCACTCACTAAAGTTTCAGCCTCTAAAGTGCCTGCTATCCTGAAGAAATTAGTCTTAAAAGAAGCCCAAAATTTGACTTAGGATGCCGCCAGTTTGAAACTGTTCTTGGCAGCCATGCCGTATTTATGTGAAGTCATTCCATCCAACTTGAAATTGGCAGTAAGCAGATAAACCTGCAACTGACTTGGCATCCTTCATTGGGTCAGCACAATCTATTTTTTCCAAGTGATTATCCACTTCTCTATCTTCACTGCGATCATTTTCAGGGTTTGGAGCATATAATATGGCTCAAGAGTAGCCATAACGTAGAGTGGTAGTTAAAAGGCTTGTTGGAAGTGATGGACAAAATCCTTTGGATGGAATGACATCAGGAAAGTGCAGCATGGCTGCTGAGTACTGTTCAAAATGGCGGCAATAATGTCCAATATTTGGCTTCTTTGGAGAAGAATTTCATAAGGAAAACGTACACTTTAGAGGCTGCCACTTCGGTGAGTGGCTAAACTTAGTGCGAGGTTTCTATTAGTGTTGACAAAAAAAATTTGGAGTGACCTCCTTTAACTAATAAAGAAACAAAAAATGTTAATGATATTGTAGGCACCAGAATTTGTGTCATAGTTTCGTGTTTAGTGCTAAGTTTTCGCTTAATTAGTTTCCTTTGTTTTGTGGCCTTTTGTTACGTTATGTTCATTTGCATACTCTATATATGTTTGGTTGGCACGTAATTTATTTAGTTAGTAGCGGTTTTAGTTTCTGTCTACACCTTGTTTTGGAATTGCTCCAGTTTACAGTTCGTCTTTGGTTTTGAGGTTCATCACATTTGTTATCATGTTCAATCTTCGTATTAAGTGAAATTAAATTAAGCTATGGCAGGATTTGGATGCGTGTGATTAGCGTCTGTGACAACATTTGTAAAAGACTAATACATTTTGTTGGGTGTATGGTATTATTGTTGGACAATGCCCTGCAACAGCACAGATGTAAACCTGTCAAATTCTGTCGGCAAAAGTGGCCAGCCAGTTCAGCGCTCAATTACACGTGCTCATGAACTTAACTCTTCTGTGGATCAAGAGGGAATTGTCCTTGAACAGATCTGAGAGCTCAGAAAGTGGAGAGGAGGAGTGTTATTTGGCAGGGTCATTTGCTTCAGGAGACGGAGCTACGCCTCAAATGGCAAGAGTACGAGCCGCAGTTAAAAAAGGATAAATTAAACCTCAAAACAGAGTGCAATAAGGCTGTGGCTAGAGAGGGAGCTTATGCCCAACCAGAAGTGGGAAATTTTGTATCTAGCAATGTGACCTCCAGCCCTCCTTCTGCTGTCTCAATTCCATTCCCTGACACGAAGGAGTCAAGGGCTGATTGCCCGAAATGGGCACCACCTGTACCTTCTGACAAGAAAGTGAAATCGACTGTGAAGCCAAGCACCATGTTTAGTGATGAAGGGAGTGTTGCAAGCAGTTCCATTTCAGGCTCTGACAAATCAGGACTGAGTGACCAGGCCTGTGAGATCCTCGTGCAACAAAACTGAGTGATGAAGGAATTCGTGAATCAACAGGAAGGAACTTGCTACCCAAGAGACATGTACCTGTTTTGATGGCAACCCCTTGGAATATTGCTCCTTTATGCACGCCTCTCAAACTTTAATTGAGGCTAGAGAACCTGATTATGCTGGGACGCTCTACTACCTAGAGCAGCACACAACTGGTAGAGCACAAGAGCTGGTGCATAGTTGTCTCTACATGAAACCCGAAGAAGGCTACCTACTTTTGGAGAGCAAATTTGGTCAGAAGCACAGGATTGCAATGGCCTATGTAAATAAAGTCATGAATGGACCGGTGATTAAGGCGAGGACGCTTAAGCTCTAGAGGATTTGCCATTTTGCTGTCCAGCTGTATGAACACACTCAAAGCTATTGGCTACTCAAGCAAGTCCAGATAACTTGTGAAAGATTGTTGAAAGGCTACCCTGGAAATTACAAGCTGGCGGAATGCTGCAGATGGCATCCTTACCACAGAAGCGAGAGATGTTTGTATCAATGATATTTTGCTGTTTGTTGAGCAGAAAGCACATACCTCGTCCAATCCCGTTTTTGGCAAACTTCCCTTCCTGGATGAGGAGAAGAAGAATAGCAAGGATAAGCATTCGAATTTGAAACCCGAGAATCCTGGTGGTAAACTGCTGAACTTCGTCACAATTTCTGAGAAGAAACCTTCACCTAGTTCATCCAATAATGTGTTAAGTCTAGCTGACTCTCCGAAAAGGAACTGTCCATTCTTTAATACAAATCACAACCTCACTGAATGTTCCAGTTTTGCCAAAGTGGCTGATACGGAGCATCATGACTTCTGATGAAGCAGAGGCTATGCTTTTCTTGCTTGAGAAGAGACCATCAGTCTAAAGGATGTTACAAGAAGAAACCCTGTATCTACTGTAATAGAAAGCATGCCACTGTGATACATGTGCCTACACCAGAAGTAGTTGTTGAAGCCAAGAATGGACAAGACAGGCCCCAGGGCAACAACAACCCGTCCAACACAGAGTAGCTCTGATCACTTTTGTGGTCTAGCTACGATGGAGGGCTCTGTCACTGCGTTGCCTATTATTGCAGTAAAGATTAAAGTCAGAGGAGGTCCTCTATGCACCGAGACCTATGCACTATTGGATAATGGATCTAACTCTGTTTGTTCGGCTAGCCTTTTGGAATGTCTCGGGATCAATGGCAAGAAAATGAAACCCAAGCTGACTACCATGCACAGCAGCAAAGACGTAGATAGTCTCATTGTTACGGCCCTGGTAGTGACAGATCGAGACAAGAATGTTGTCATTACCTTGCTGGAAGTACTTTCCAGACAAGCTTTGCCCATAGCGAAGGATAAAATCACGCGACAAGAAGATGTGGAACGATGGCTGCACCTTCAAGGTCATGTGTACTTGCCAGAATTGAATTCTGAAGTAGATTTGTTAATTGGAGCAAATGCTCCTGAAGCCCTTCAGTCCAGCGAAGGTATTCCTGCCTTTGATGGGGGCCCATATGTGACTAGAGGTGACCTTGGCTGGATCATCAATGGTACAACTGGAAGGAAACAGAAGTATCATCATACGAAGCCAGATAAAATAAGTGTTGTTTTCAACTGCTCTGCCCAGTTTCAAGGAACATTGCTGAGTAATGAACTGTTCCAAGGACCTGATTTAACCAACAATCTAGTGAGTGTACTGATTTGTTTCTGCCAAGAGCCAGTTGCGGTAATGGGTGATGTCCAATCAATGTTCCATCAAGTATGTGCTCCTGAAGCAGAACGAGACCTCCTGCAGTTTCTTTGGTGGCCCCAGGGTTACTTCTCCGAGAAATTAGAAGAGTACCGAATGACCGTACATCTTTTCGGTGTAGTCTCTTCGCCCAGCTGTCCTAATTATGCAATGCACACACATACATGATGAGGGTTCTGGCACAGCGGGTAGCAAGGGACAACAACCGTTCGAAAAAAGCCACCCAGCACCTTCTCCTCAGGCTAAAGCTTTATATGACGGTTTTCAAATATCCCAAAACACTTTCCAAGAATGGCTTCGTGTGTGGAGAATGGATGTATCCGAAAGGAATCCAAACAATAAAGATCTTTTAACGTTTGCAAGAGAAAACAAAGAAAAGATCACTGATTTGGTTGAACAAGAAACCCAAAGGTTAAATAGCGTTAAAGTTAGTTTTGGGTTAGAAGTAAAGTTTTCAATAGAAAGAAACGGTGAAACACAATACATGGGGCATTATTTTAAAGACGACAAACCGCATGTTTTCAAAAGGGATGATTAGGACCAGATAAAACAAAAATTTGATGAATTCATTGAAAATGCAAAAGGAGAAATAGAACACTGGTCCGAGAGGGGATCAGGATGGGTGGTTGAAAGGATACAAATCGCGTACGTGAATGTTGTGCGCTACCAGCCACTTCGCGGAGGGACCTATTTGCCTCTTCCAGCCAAACTAGCGAAAAAGAAGGCAATAATCAACGTGAAAAACAAGGGCAACGAATGCCTGAAGTTGGCACTCAGAGCCGCTTTATTCCCTCCAAAAGATGGAAAGAACCCGCAAAGACCAAGCAAATATCCGGTTAACGACGGTATCAACTACGTTGGCATTGATTTCCCAACACCGGTAGAACAGATAGAAAAGCTCGAGGCACAAAACCCAAAACTCGCAATAAACGTATTTGGCTGGGAAAACGATTGTGTGATTGTGCACCATATAAGCCGAAAACAAGCGAATGTGCCGCGGATAAACCTGATGTTAATCGAGTCAGGGGAAATTCAGCACTATTGTTACGTAAAAAAAGTAAGGGCTTTGCTTTTCGATCAGAGGAAGAACAGAAACGCAAAGCACTTTTGTATGATGTGCTTAACCGGTTTCTCAAGAGCAGACTTGCTCGTGGATCACAAAAAATATTGCAATGGTGTGAATGGCTTGCCGACAATGATTGAGATGCCAGAAGAGGGGGAAAACATCCTTTCCTTCCAAAACTACAAAAAACAGATGAAGATGCCCTACGTTATTTACACGGACTTTGAGGCAATTATCAGAAAGATTCTGGGCTGTGAGCATGAGAGAATGCAAGCAAGCTACACAGAGAAGACCGAATGGCACGAGGCATGCAGGTATTCTTTCATGGTTGTGAGGAGCGACGGTAAAGTGGTATGTTCAAAGGCTTACAGGGGTGAAAATGCGGTGGGAAAGTTTTTAAGTGACATTCTGCAGGAAGAGGAGAAAATAAGGGAGAGTTTGGCCACTCCAAAGCCGATTGTGATGACGTGGAAGGACTGGGAAAATTTCAAAAAAGCAACTGATTGCCACATTTGCAACAAAGCTCTGATAAAAGACGAATTCACGGATTCTTTGCCTGTCTGGAACGTTGAAGAAGCGGGTGAAGGTGAAAAATGGAGTTATTGGGACAAGGCCACAAAAAATGTTTTTACATGGCACAGAAAGAGAAGAAATGGGGTGTTAAAAGGCTGAAAAGGCTGGAAGATGAAAAAGACCAGTTGGAAGAAAAATCACAGGAAAACTGTAAGTACTGTGGAAACCCTTTACTTCAGAAAAACTTCAGAGATGCAGTAAAGGACCATTGCCACATAACGGGCAGGTACCGCGTAGCTGCGCAGGCCGAATGCAATAAGAAACTGTGAATAAACCCCAAGATGGACCAAATACCAGTTGTATTTCATAACCTGAGGGGCTACGACGCGCACCATTTAATGCAAGCCATATCACAGCTGCAGAAAGAGGTGAAATGCGTCGCCAACAACATGGAGAAATACTTCACCTTTTCAGTGGGAGGTCTGCGTTTCATCGACAGCTTGCACTTTTTGCTAGGAAGCCTTGATTCACTTGTAAGCGCAACACCAAAGGAGTCATTGAAAATAACATCAACGATTTCGAAAGGCAGCGACCTGCTTTATAAGAAAGAGATCTACCCTTATGAGTACATGGACTCATGGGAGAGATTCGGCGAGACGAGGCTTCCTGACAAAGAGAAGTTTTACAGCAAGCTGAATGACGAGCACATAACAGATGAAGAGTACACGCACACGCAGGCTGTCTGGGAGGCTTTTGGATGCAAAACGCTGGGTGATTTTCACGATATTTACGTGAAAACGGACGTCGCGCTTCTGGCGGATGTTTTTGAGAACTTCTGCAACCTGTGCCTTGAGCAGTACAGGTTAGATCCGGCGCATTATGACACGTCGCCAGGCCTCTCCTGGGATGCGCTCCTGAAAAAGACGGGGTTTGAGCTTGAGCTCTTCAAAGACTACGAAATGCATCTCTTCGTGGAAAGGGAATGCGGGGCAGAATCTCCATGGTGAGCAATAGGTACGCTAAGGCAAACAACCTGCTAGTACCGGGATACAACCCAAGCAAGCCAAAAAAATTCATCATCTATCTCGACGCAAACAACCTTTACGGATGGGCGATGAGCATGCCTCTCCCAATAAGAGATTTAAAATGGAAGCGTGTCATGCCCACATTGGAGGATATCTTGAATGAGAAAGAGAACGATAAACATGGGTGGATTCTCGAGGTCGATCTTGAATACTGCAGAACTGCACGAGGAGCACAACAGCTATCCCCTGGCGCTGGAGGAAAAGGTCGTAAAAAAGGAGTGAATGTCGGAATACCAAAAGAGGCTGATGGAAGACCTGGAGCTGAAACCCCCAGACAGCAAGAAGCTGCTGCTAACGCTTCATGACAAAAAGAATTATGTTGTGCATTACAGAAACTTGCAGTTTTATCTGAAGCAGGGCTCTGAGAACTTGGGCTCTTTGGGGGGTATCATTTGTTCGTCAGGATGCGCCTGGTTGTAGAGTTTGAAGGCATAGTCGGTGTTGGTGAAGTTCTGCTTGGCCTGCTCCTTTTCTTGGGCGTTGGTTGCGATCCAGTCGAGAAGATGGGTGTGGTTGCGCGTGTATTTGGCGTAAGCCGCTCGGTACACCTCGAGAGCTTTGTCCTGGCGCTTTTTTTCTTGAAGCGCAGCTTTGTCGCCCCCGTCAAGCGCCCTCGCCAGATAATTGCCGCCGATAAAAGCCGTGGCATTCAACACAGCCCCGCCAATCATGATCGCGATGCTTGCCATTTTATATCTTGTATAATCTTTTTTTAATTGCCCTCATATGGTGGCGGGAGTTCATAGTGAGGAGGTGTTGGGCATTTCTCCGGTAATGGAAAGTGTAGAGTATCAAAATCCTCAAAATCGGAGTCTTCATGATCGTAATCAATACCCACCCAAACAAATTTTATGGCATCAGCGGTATAATAAAAGATGTCGTAAAGGAAAAATAACAGTGCAACCGTTGTGAGGGCTTTGAAGGGAAAATAAGAATTCGCCATTGGTATTATTATGAGAACGTTTTTTCAAAGCAACAACTATGTTCTTCCCGGTTTCCTCGTATATTACCAAGTTGTTCGCAATCCAGTCGAGAAGGCCTTCGGGTTCGATCTTGTATTTTTCTTTGGCGTTTTGATACGCCTTGGCGGCTCGCTCTTGACAAAAACTCCGCACCTTTTATATCCACGTTTGCCTCGATCCAGTCGAGGTTGAGAAGTGAATGCTCGAAAAGCTCAAGAAACTCCTTGAGTGCTTCATCGTAGCTCTTTTCATTTTCTCTCGCGGATCTCGAAACAGCCTCGAAAACGTCGACGCTTGCAATACTTGCCATGGTGCAATATATGAGATTTTTTCTTCAAATCAAAAATTTCAAACGCTGTCGGGGATGATTTTCTTGTCCTCGAGGTACTTTTTGAGCGAAATGCTGCCCGCCATGACAGCGGTGAACTTCACGTAATTCATTGGACTGTTGCTGGGATCGGAAGTGAAATTCTCTTTCACAACCTTTTTTGCGGCCCAGCCGATGCCCACGGCTAATAACGTGAGAGTTGCGGAGTCAATGACGGTCTTAACAAACTTGTTGTCTGACATGATGGCGGTTGCTATAACGAAAATAACAAAAGTTTAAAACAAAATTAATGTCTTCCACGTCTTCTTCTTTTTCTGCTTCTTCTCTTCTTATTATTTCGCGTATTCTTCTTCTTACTTCTATTTTTCTCCTTCTTTTTCTTTCTTCTGCGACCTTATCAGTAAAAATTTCGTCAGAAAGACACACCACCTTTTTGATAGCTTTTACGGTGAAGTCGAACCATAATATGGTAACTCCACCAATTGTGGCTGTAGAGACTAGAAGCTGCACAACGCTTGGGTTCGGCATCGTGATATACATTACACTTAAAAGTTCAAATCATTTTTGTAATCGTTTTGTCTGTATCGAGCGAGCAGGTTCTGGCTCAACACGCGCGGGCTCAGGCGCGGGCACCGGTGTTTTAATTTTGTCGAACGCGGGCTTGGCCATTGCCTTAAGCTCTTCCCGCTTGTAATAAATCCCGATCAGTCAAACGACTATGCTGCCAACAGCAAGCCATTTGGTGGTGCTGAGGCCGCTATTTTTTTCACCGCTGCGCTTTGGGCTTTCACCTTCTTCTGTAGTCAGGGCTGGCTCGGGGGCAGCTGGGGCGGCTTTCGCCGTATTTTCCCCGAGAGCCCTGTAAGCCTCGGCATCTTTCTTCTGTTGTTCCCGTGCCTGCCGCGTTCTTTCAGAAACCATTTTGTCAGCAGCCACACGCATTCGATTTTTTACGCACTGTGTGGTTGGATTTGGGGTTGTCGCTTGCTGTGTGATATCGGCGGCAGGTGCTGCCTGGGTCTCGACCTGAGGTGCGCTCTCCGATTGTTCAGTAGACATTCTGAAACAAAGGTGTATTCTAAGCAAATGAAAAAAGTTTAATTAATAAAATGTTTTTGTCAGCACTCCCCTCAGCAGTTGTTGATGAATGCTGACCAGTTATTCTGCAGTTGCTGAGCCGGGTACTTCATCAATGCCCTCAAGCGGATATCTCTATTCATCACGAGAAGGGTGGCTCTGTTCCGACAACTGTGGACTAAAATCGACATGTTTTGTGGTGATCAGCGCCACGTTGGCCGCAGCAAGAAACCGGCCGCACTTCAAAGCAAGGTTGCCGGCCAGATTGGAGAGCTCTTTGTTTATAATGTAGTCGTTTCTGAGTTCTTTTTGGTAAGCGTTGATGTCTTTGATGTTAACGACCATTCCGACTGCCTTGGTTGCAAGAAAAATGAAGCTGTCGATCACGCTTTCCGTTGTCTTTGAGCCCACGTACATCTCGTAGCGTTTGGTGAATTTCTCGACCTCTTTGTCGCTCAGGCGCTTCACCTGCTCGTGGGTTAGCTGCACTCCGATGGCCTCTTTGGCGTTGCCTGTGGACACCAGCATGGCCAGCTGCTCGTGAAGAGCAGGAATGTCAGGTCCGGGGCGGTTGGAACAATGCCACCTGCCGGACCACTCGGCTCGGGCTCGGTTTGAAGAAGGTTCATAACTTCTGCTAACGTGGCCTCTTCACCCACTGTGCAAGGCTATATACAGCTTTCATTTTTTTATTCAAAATAACTTTACTTCATAGGGGTGGCGAAGCGAGAACACTAGATAAGAGAACTTTCGCTCTTTCAGCTTTGAAACCAGACCTTTGTACTCATCCGGGGAGAGTTCGCCGGTGTAATCATCGAAGATAGTTTTCGTTGTCCTGGCCGAGGGGTGTAAAAGAGGACGATCGCTGCAACGTTCTCCCGGAACGAAGCTGTTATGCCGGTCATCTTCAGGGTCAGCGCCCAAATGCTGATGCCCATATGTCGGGCAGAAAAGGTGAGATTCACGAGCCCACCAGTGTGCCCTTTCACATCTTTGGAGGCTGCACAGTCATCAAGGATTATGAGCGTGTTCATGCCCACGAAAAGCCATCTCACGATCTTCAACCACATTTCCACGTCGTCCTGATCGCAGACTATCACATCCATTCTTTGATTGTTTTCGCCAAGCCGGTGGTAGGTCTTGTTGTTCGTGAACGTCGGGCAGATGAGCACGATGTAGTTGAACTTGAAGCGGAAAGGGCCGTAGATCTGGTCCACCACGAACCTCGATTTGCCTGAATTGGTCAGCCCAGCAATGAGAGCGTTGAAGGGTATCTTGCTTGGGTCCATGTTCCTATATTAAAACTGTACAGATTCCAGCTGGCTGTCCATAAGGTTGATCTGGGAGTCAGCGATGACGAACACATGGCATTTCACATTGCCTGAGCCTTCGGGTTTCTGCTCAATTTCCAGCTGGACACCGTCTGTACTGTTCACAATCCGCGTGCCGCTGCCGTGCATTCCTTGGTCAGCCATGGAGCGCATATCAATCACAAGCCCGAATTTATCACCGGTATAAAACTTTGTCATATCCATGTGCTCTGTTTTATTTTTTCTTTCACAAACAAGTTGCGGGGCTCTTCCCAC
Source organism: Orbicella faveolata (assembly GCF_042242905.1). Lineage (NCBI taxonomy): Eukaryota > Metazoa > Cnidaria > Anthozoa > Scleractinia > Merulinidae > Orbicella > Orbicella faveolata. The sequence continues at coordinate 14,430,978 of NW_028301539.1, forward strand.
ATGTCCTTGCCTTCGCTGCTGTTGTTGTAAAGCATGTTGGGCGAGCCGTTGACCGTGACGCTGACTTTCCTCAGATCGGGGAAGATGAATTTTTCTGAATCTCTGTCGCCAGCAGTATACGGCTCTACAAACAGGAGGAGGAGGAGGGCTTTTAATGACCTTCTTTGGGCGTTGACTTAATGTTGATCCTCGTGTCAGTGTCTTTGTTGAAGGCCACCTCTTTGTCATGCATCACGTGGTCGTAAAGGAACTCTTTGCTGCTGGAGTAAATGCTCTGCACCTCGTCTGCCAGAGTCTTGCTGCGGATCATTTTGTACTCGATTCGATTCGATTGACCGCGTGCTCGGCCTTCATGCCGTGTACTGTCTTTTCGCTGTACATTGTGCAAAGGTTCTCCAGAACTGACATCGTATTAATACGTGCATACCTGGCTGCTTATTCTTTCCGCGGTGGCCTTTTTGTTCAAACAATATTTTAAGAAGCAGCGTTAACTTACCGCCAAACCATGAACAGCAAAGCCGATAATCCAACTACACCGACAATGACAGCTGTTTTGTTTATTTCGTGTTGCGATGTTTTATCCGGAGCCGTTGGCTCTATTTTTGCGCCATTGGCTGTGCTTGCTGAGTTTCGGTTGAAGCTGATTTCCTTGATTCAGCTGTTTCGGCTTTGTGTATCGGGTTGGACGGGTGGCTGTTGGGTGGGTTAATTTTTGACGGGCCGCCTGCCATTAGTTTGAGCGCAGCTTTTTTTGTCCCCGGGTTTACCTCGTTGTTCACCCCAAGTTTCATCCCAGAGACCGCCTGTTTCAGCTTGTTGTTGTAACCGGCCATGCTTCCGGTGTTGATTATCATTTGCGCGGGCATGAGCCAGGCCATGGGTGCTACAGTGAGATTGAGCCTCGCCTTCGCTAGATCCACCGCGAGCTGGTACCTTTGCACGCTCTTGGCCAGGTTGGGCTGTCTGATCGCGTCTTCCATCAGCACCAGGAACTCGCTCTGGGCTTCTCTCGCTCGACCGCCAGAGCTGAGAATGCTACTGCGGACATTCACTTGTGCGCCCAGGGTGCAGTAAACAAAAACCTCGATTGACTGATTTATTCTCGCCAAGCCCGCCTGCGGCAAACCGGATGCTGTGTTTGGCGTGAACCAGTCCGCTTGAGCATCAGAAGTGGCACCTGGCTCGATGTAATAAATCAAGTCCCTGTTTATAGCTTTCCCGCCTTCATCACGGAATTTGTTCCATCCCGGGTATTTGTAGGCAGTTTTAGTCGCGCCCGCGCCTGACGCACACACGTAAATGCTTCCCAGACCGTGGTTTTCGTCGTGCGTGAAGCGGAAATCACTCGACGGATCTATACCAAACTCACTGCATATCCTTTTGTACGAAGCCACGTCATAATGATTGTTGAATTGGTTGAAAGGCGGGTCTCTGGGCAAAGCGCTCATGCTCTGAATACCTCCTAGCTGGAACAAAATGTGCCTGACCATGAAATACACGTGGAATTTGTAGAAAGCTCTTATCTGCGGGGGGAGATCCATCCCGCTGTCAAAGATTTCGCGAGAAACTCTGCACCCCTGTGTCGTGCAGAAAACCGCGAAGTTCAGCTGTTGCGGCCAATATTTCATGTCAGGCCCTCCTAACCAGCATTTTGATTTGGTTCCAGAAGTGTGCCTCAGTTTGGTGTCTTGAAATATTTCTCTGAATTTTGTTGTGAAATATTGGTCAGGCGTGACGTAGATTTGGATTGCGTCGTTGAATATTTTCTTCAAGCTTGGCGCTTTGTCGTCGAAAGGTACCGCAGGGATTGGCAGGGAAACTTTCGAACCGAGTGACGACAATTGGTAAGGAAAACCGCCGCTGTCTCCCAGACCTAGCGCCTCTTTCATTTCTGCGCTCCAATATTTTCTATCTGAACCGAGGACGCTTTGAAACGAGTCTTCACTTTCTTTGAAAAACACCTCCGCGGTCACGTTATTTTTCTCGTTGACGCTTCCTTGCGAAACTAACCGGCTTTTGTCCGCTTTGGGGAAGTGGTTTAAAAAGTTTGTCCACGCCTTTTTCTTCGCCGCTTCCGCTTTTTTGAACGCAGGACCATTCCACAAATTAGCCATCTTATTTGAACACAATTTTGTTTGTTAAATATAAAATGGTTGTTCTCACTATTGTCATGCAACAGAACGGAGAGACTATCCATTTTGAAAAACTTCTACCAAGAGTCAATTTCATGAAACTCATTTCTTGCAGTTTATTCAACAGCTGGGACACTTTGAAAAGGGAAGGTTCAGCCACCTTGGGAGATAAGAACAAAGATATTGCTTTGTCAGTTAGTAAATTACCCCCAGGGAATTATAATTTAGAAAGCATGGCAAAACAAATAGACAGTCTGTTCGAGAAGTATGGGTATAAACAGTTGGAAACAGAAATAAACCAACCCGTTGGCCAGCTTGTAATCAAAAATTTTGGGGCAAAACCGATTGAACTTGATTGCGATTTAGCCAATTTGCTTGGTAATGGGCGAAAGTTGGATCTCACAACATTTGTAAAACGGCTTACATATCTAACGACATATTTTATTCATTGTAATTTGATCGACACAGAACGGAATCTGTTCAATGGCAAAAGGTCAGATGTTTTAGCCTTGTTTGATGTTAAAGGGAAGCCTTATGAAAAGGTGAGCTACCAGGGTTCTCCGCAACAGGTTTTGCGAGACTGCTCTACAGACGAGTTCATAAATAGCATCACTATTAGCGTCAAAGATGAAAACGGCGAACTCTTTGATTTCAAGGGCTTCCCTCCTGTTTTTGAATTAGAGTTAAATTAAATTTCTATATATACGCAATGTCTTCGGTGAATCTATTGCCTCCAAGCGCGCCGCCTGCCGAGAATGAAAGAAGAATCTACCCAAGCCTTCCCGAAACGATGAATGTCAAGAATTTCCGGCTAACCGAGATAAGTAGAATTGAAAAAGAAATATCTGCTGAGGTCGAGCATTACAGGCTTGTGTTGAAAAAATACAAAAAAGCCTGGAAAGCGCTTCACTATTCCCTGGTTGGCCTTGGTACCGTCACGGCAGTTCTGTCTTCTGGGGCTGTTGCAACATCACTCACTGGTGTTGGAATTGTTGTCGGCGTGCCTGTTGCCGGGATAGCCGCTTTATCTGGCGCGGTTTCCACTGGCCTGTCCATTGTCAACAAGGAGCTTGAACGCAAAGTCAAAGTGCTTATTTTCGGTTTCAAAGTGAACATTAAGGAGAAACCTTGCACCAATCGTGGAATTCTGTATGTATAGCAGTGCCCTTTGTCCGTCCCACGAAGTTGCACCTCCAGGTTTTTTGGAGAAAGGGCCTTGGTTGGGATGACGAGATTCCCAGAAACTATGTATCTCGGTGGTGGGTGTGGCTTAATGGATTGCCAAAACTTTCCCTTGTCTCAGTTGATTGAAGCGTTAAGCACAGAGGAATTGTAAGAATTGTTTCAAGTGAGATCCACCACTTCTGCAACACCTCCCAGTCTGCTTATGGAGCTGTTTTTTATCTTTGAGTGGTAGACTCTGGTGGCCAAATTCACTGTTCCTTCCTGCTAGGTAAGTCCCGTCTCGCTCCTTTAAAGGAAGTTACTATCTCACGATTGGAGTTAGCAGCTGTCACTGTGTCCATTCATTTGAACAAAGTTTTGAAGAAGGAGTTGGAGATGCCAATTGATACCATCACCTTCTGGTCAGATAGCATGACTGTGTTACATTTCATTGGAAATGAATCCAGGTGAAGCAAAATGTCACGATTAGTGCCAAGGCCTCTAGTGTGTGACCACTGACACCCCTGGAGTTGGAGAAAGCCAAAAGGGAGATAATCAAGTTTGACCAGAATTCCACCTTCGCAAAAGAATTAGAAGCTGTCAAAAGGAGGTAGATGCGTCAAGAAGTCAAGAGCTCGGTCTTACAAGATTAGATCTGATTGTAACTGATGGACTTCTCTGTGCTTGTGGGTGCCTTGACAGGGCAACTCTATCCAACGACTCAAAA